>NC_036842.1:49832913-49861981 GCF_002910315.2 Salvelinus sp. IW2-2015
GTCAGGTTTCTTCGGTACCAGGTCGGTACGTCTTTTGTTCAAGCAAGAGAAGGAACGGCCTCCTAGTGTGATAACTACCTATCGGCAGTCATATTCTCGCTGTGTTCCATGCTTTAATCTTAATCTCTAGAGATTGGCTACTCGGAATTCTAACATTTAATTGTATTTGGAGTGGCACAGGAATTGGCTTTGTCATAAAAGACAGTGAAAAAAGACTACGAGTACCTCTCTTCGTGTATACTTTACACGTTTCCACTCACCCCAAACCATTGGGGCAGCAGCGTAGACTAGTGGTTAGAGCGTTGGACTAGTAACTGAAAGGTTGCAACATCGAATCCCRGAGCTGACAAGGTACAAAGCTGTCATTCTGCCCCTGAACAKGGCAGTGAACCCKCTGTTCCTAGGCTGTCATTGAAAATAAGAATGTGTTCTTAACTGACTTGCCTAGTTAAATAAAGATAKAATTGTGTTGAASCATATTTACACAAGAAAGGTGTTGATTTAGCACAACATGCTAGTGGCGCTAGCTTTTAGAGGGTGTTGTCAAATAGGAGAGAGTGTGTATTTGTTTAGCGTTACAGTGGAACAAGAACAAATGGCTCAGTGCAGGCAGAGCTTGGAGGGGTCTCTCCCCTATGTCTGAGTCAATGAGCCATCTCATTTAGCCACATTGACAAATTCTCCTCTCCAGAAAGTACTGGTAAGTGGATCAGGGGAAGAGAAGAATGTGTGTACACACTCAGGAATGTACACACACATGCATGCACACACACACACACACACACAAAGCAATCAGGCACATGTGCAAAATATTTCAAGAAGCAGGAGCTATTGGACAGGTCTTGAATTGAATGTGCCCAGCGGTGTCAGAACCACAGTGAAGGCTTTCATTAAATCTTCTATTTCTCATCTCGGCCGGTGGTGGACATGAAGCCTGGTGGTGTGTGTGCGTGTGTGTGTAGACAATCCTCCCCCTCTCCCTTTAAGGAGCCAATATGATATCCCCCTGGGTGAAGAGAGAAAACCAAGATTAGAGTCTTCTTTGTCTGTGCAGGCTTGTGGTGAGCTGAAGGTCATGTTTTACCCTGAGTATAGCACCTTATTAAAGACCTCGTCCACCATGTAAACACACTTACAGAAGTTGCACATACCACACAACACACCAACACACACACACACACACACACACACACACACACACACACACACACACACACACACACACAAACACAACACACACACACACACACACACACACACACACACCTCCAGGCGTTTTCCCGCCTGACTCGTGTCTTCTGACATCCCCCATCGTTCCTCACTTGACCCCAAGCCATGATGAGGTCACCGTGTCCATTCAAAGTGGTCCTCTTTTTATCACCATCCCTCCCTCCCTCTATCCCTATTCCTCCCTCGCTCTCTCTTTCTCATCCTCCCATCCCCATGAGGTAGTATGGCGTGGGCAGACTGGACTGACAAGCAGAAGGCAGTATGTGTGCGTGTCAGAGTTTCCGTTAGCTAATAATAGTCGGCTTTTGGCCGATTAAAAATAAATTAAAAAGCCTATAAATAAAACTGACTCCGCCAATTGTCCATTAGAAGAAGAAAATATCCCAATATCCCATCGCATTTTAGCCTATTCATTGATGGAAATACCAGTAGATGAAAATACATTTGACTGGTCATGCTTATAGGTGCATTTGCATAATTTTGTGGAATTGAATTGGCACGTYTACAAAATATTCGTAATGTATCTTATTTATCACATGCGTACACAGTGGTGTAAAGTACTTAAGTAGTACATTAAAGTATWTTTTACTTAAGTCATTTTTTAAAAGTCATCTGTACATTACTGTTTATATTTTTGACAACTTTTACTTCATAACATTCCAAAATAAAATAATGTAGTTTTTACTCCATACATTTTCCCTGACACCCAAAAGTACTTGTTACATTTTGAATGCTAAGCAGGACATAAAATGGTCCAATTCACACACCCCGCTCCACCTCTGGCTCCCCCCACTTTGGTGGCGCCTCTGGACTGGGGCCCCTCGATGCAGGCCCCGGACTGGGGCCCCTCGCTGCAGGCTCCGGACTGGGGCCCCTCGCTGCAGGCCCCGGACTGGGGCCCCTCGCTGCAGGGCCCGGACTGGGGACCGTCGCTGGAGGCTCCGGACTGGAGACCGTCGTTGGAGGCTCCGGACTGGAGTCCGTCACTGCAGGCTCCGGACTGCGGAACACTACTGGAGGCTTCGTGCCATGGATCCTCATTGCAGGCTCCGGGCCATGGATCATCACTGGAGGCTTCGTGCCATGGATCATCACTGGAGGCTTCGTGCCATGGATCATCACTGGAGGCTTCGTGCCATGGATCATCACTGGAGGCTTCGTGCCGTGGATCACCACTGGAGGCTTCGTGCCGTGGATCATCTCTGGAGTGAGGAGACGTATGGACAGCCTGGTGCGTGGAGCTACCACAGGGCTTACCGGCCTAGGGAGGACCATACAGAAGGCTGGTTCTGGAGGCAGCAACGGAGCTCCCCCGAGCTGGGGAGACATACAGGAGGCCTGGTTCTGGGAGCAGGCACAGGACTCACCAGGCTGGGGAGACATACTGGAGACCTGGTTCTTGGAGCAGGCAACCGGATACACTGGGCCGGGGAGGCGCACCGGAAGTCTCGAGCGTAGAGCCTGCACAACCCGTCCTGGCTGGATGGTTACCTTCCCCCGGCAAAGGCGGGGCGCTGGCACAGGACGCACTGGGCTGTGCAGACGCACCGGAGACACAMTGCGCAGAGCCGGCGCAGGATATCCTGGGCCGTAGAGACGCACTGGRGGCCAGATGCGCTGAGRCGGCACCATCCGTCCTGGCTGGATGCCCACTCTAGCCCGGCCGATGCYGGGAGCTGGAATGTAGTGCACCGGGCTGTGAAAGCGCACTGGAGACACCGTGCGCTCCARRGCATAACACGGTGCCTGACCAGTACCARGCTCCCTACYGTAAGCACGAGGATTTGGCTCAGGTCTCCAAACTGACTCAGCCAATCTCCTCGTGTGCCCCCCKAAAAAATGCTTGGGAGTGACCTCCCGGTCTTTCGTGCCAGCCGTYACCCTGTGTAATCCTTGGCCKTTTTACTCGCTGCCTCCGCCTTCCTCGCWGCTTCCACCTGCTCCCACGGCAGGCGATCCTTTCCCGCCAGGATCTCCTCCCACGTCCAGGATCCTTTCCCATTCAGGATATCCTCCTATGTCCAGTCCTCCTTACCACGCTGCTTGGTCCGTTTGTGGTGGGTAGTTCTGTCACGAACGTCGTCAGGGTGGAAATGACCGGACCAAGGTGCAGCGTGGTGAGCGTACATTTCTTTTTATTATGAATGTCGCCAACAAAAACAAGAAGCAACAAAAAAACTAACGTGKAGCTGACTAGGGCTATACAGGCCACTAACACAGACAACTACCCACAACTAAGGTGGCAAAACAGGCTGCCTAAGTATGATTCCCAATCAGAGACAACGATAGACAGCTGTCCCTGATTGAGAACCATACCCGGCCAAAACATAGAAACAGAAAARATAGAAATAAAGAAACTAGAATGCCCACCCTAGTCACACCCTGGCCTAAGCAAAATAGAGAATAAAAGCCTCTCTATGGCCAGGGCGTGACACCTAGGCCCACTGGTTGTATGAATTTGGGATCTATCATCCCACAACTGTCCCAGAGTCTGTTTGGAACAGGCTATTTCAGACAAGCTGACCAATAAAATAGGTAAAAGTTTTTACCATGGGGGATAGTATATTTGCTGTTCGTTTCTCGTCTTGTTGGCTGAGGAAAAGTAAATGTGGACAGTTATTCTAACAGCTTCAAAGTGCACATCAGAATTCGATAAGAAGGGCATCAGTGCATCCTGGACTTGCATGTTCTGTTAATATGAATTACCATAATCTAAATGTGGTTCATGTCATTCTGAGCACTGTGGGTGGACGCCCTAATCAGATTATGCACTCAATGCATATGGGTCCAGTAAATTTCTCAAATGTCCAGTAAATTAAAATGCTACCGGTTAAATATCCAGCGCCACATTTTCCTAACAGAAACCCTGGTGTGTGTGTGTGCGTGTGTGCCTGCGTATGTGCCCTCGTCTATGTGTGTGTGTCTGTGTGCGCATGCAGGCAAAGGAGAGTGGAGTCACCAGCTGCAAAGTGACAGGGTGAGAGAGAGAGAGAGAGAGAGAGAGAGAGAGAGAGGCATGGCTGGGCTGAGCTGCTGAGGGAATCGAGAGTGACACACCACCACTGGGACCAGTCATTTACATCTATATGTCACCCAAGTGGCTTCATAATGAATGACTTACTCTTCATGACCTCTGCTTGCATCTAGGCTGTTTACAATATGCCAAACCATATTCACCCAAAGTACTACTTGGGTCGTTCCACCCAATTACGTTCCACTGGGCACAATATTTCAAAAGGAATCGTTTGACCATATTAAAAAGAGTGTTCAGTTCACGTAACAGGATTGATCTTAAAATGAGGGACAGGTTRTTTTAACATTAAAAGGAATCACTAATCACATTAAATAAATAACAATGTTCAGAAATGATTTTGTCAAAGCAACAAAAMAACTAGGGCTTTACAATGATGGTGAAAACTTGGAGYAATGTTGGGGTTAAGTTGTTCAAATCTTCTAGAAGTCACAGAGGGTGAATAGAGGGACATGTCAAAATACAGAATTTTGGCACTTTAGCAAGTCTTTCTTCATAAACTAAATTAGATTTATTGAATTTTCCATGTGGTCTATATTACAGGGCACTTCGTTTAATATAACCGGCTTTTAAAATGCAATATTTGTGCACAATTTCTACATATAATATCAAAGGGATGCAAAAGGCACTCATTCTTTTGCAAAATWGTGTTTTTTATTTTTTAGACACAACTGCAAACTTAAAGGAGTAGGGCATTCAAGGATTGATGGGGTTCTGTGTGGTCATCGGATTCCCCCCTAGCTTGAGGAACAATAGAGGAGCAATAGAGAACAAAACAAGCCCCCCCCCAAGTGTGTCATGTCATGAGGATACCTGGACCACCTAGGCAGGGACAATATCTGGTATATCCCCCAAAAAATGGTGATATCTGGTATATCATCAAAYTAAATAGATCACAGCATGTTTTTGCAATTTTTTTGACTCACTCATCAGTTTTTACCTGATTAAGTACAGTCACCCTGTTACAAGTAAACATTTGTAGTGTATTTTAGGTTTTAAAAGGCTTCTGAAGTTTGTAATTTTCACTTTGAAATTTCAGACTTGATTTTTCTTGCAAAAATGTATCACCCCTACAAAAATGTCCATTTGTTATAATACACATAATAATTCACATTTCTTGTTGCTGTCACGACTTCTGCCGAGGTCGGCTCCTCTCCTTGTTCGGGCGGCGTTCGGCAGTCGACGTCACCGGCTTTCTAGCCATCGCCGCTCCATTTTCTCATTGTTCCATTTGTTTTGTCTTGTTCCCTGCACACCTGGTTTACATTCCCTAATCACACTGCATGTATTTATTCCTCTGTTCCCCCCATGTCTTTGTGTGAAATTGTTTTGTTATGTGTTTAGTGTGATGCGCCAGACTGTCTCCCCCCCCCCGGTATCGTATTTTGACCCGTTGTATGTATTTGTCATACATTTGTGTATTTGTGAGTGTTGTCGCGCTTATTGACTTTTACCTGTGGCTGGAGGATTTTGGACGCAGTTGCGTCTGTCTTTTGTGCTTTTGCCAAATAAAAGTGCGCCTAATCACAACTCACTGCTCTCCTGCACCTGACTTCGTACCAGTAGCGCACAACCTTGACAGTTGCTGCAGGATTATTTTCCTGCGGTAGCAAACTGGCTCAAATTAAGATCTTACATCTGTACAATACCTTTGTGTCTGTATTTCCATTTCTATTCCTAAAACTGAAGTTGAAAACGATGCTGTTGCTGCTTCCTGTTGACAAGACATATTGATAAATAGCCCAATGTCAAAAGATAGTTTGTGTCCAAATCAATAACTAATATGCATAAACAGTTTGTGATATATTGAAAACCTTAACATAAAATGTACTATCTACACATACATGTGCAACAATAGTAATCATATTACTTGTATATTTATTTTACGAGACCCTTACAAATTGCACACTCACCAAAAACCCTGTTGTTTTGACAAGTGCCAATAAATCACTCAACTCAAAAACCACGTGGAAACTGGATATCTTTTTACATCACTGGTTGAGGACAACCTGCAGAACACAGTCAGCTACATTTTGGAATGTTGCATTTTGACACGGGGGTCCCCAAAACAGAAAGAGAAATGCAACGCTTTAATGTCAATCACTCACCGATTATCACGTTGAAATCAATTGCGCGAGAGGTGGTAGAGGAGGTTGCACATCCTGTTAAAACTAACACAGCTCAAAAACCACACTGAATCTGGGAATAATGTGTACATAACTGGTTAGAGGACTATTTGTAGAAGACGGCTAGCTACATTTTGAATTGTTGKATTTTCATTAAGTGGCTCGTCAACGCAGTACATGTAATGCAACACTTTTTTTGTTAATCACTTCCATCGATATCAGAGTGAAATCAATAGAACAGGGGGAAACTTTTGGGGTGTAGCGCTTTTTTAACTAACACTATTCAAAGGGCACATGGAAACCTGAATAACCTATACATGGTTGTTTAGTTGTAGAGGGCTTATATCTACATTTTGGAATGSTGGATGTTGATTTTGGGAGGCTGCCATCACAGGAAAAGGGAACAAACCCCTTTTTCTGTTAGTTAACTTCAACGTATCACGACCCACCACAGGATATCGACAGTGATAACGGCTGGCTGCTATTTAAGTGGTAGTTTGACCTTAAAATCAGTGTATTGGTGTGTGGCCAGGGACTTTTATAGAGAGGCCGCCTGGAATGATCCGTGCCATTTGAGAAGAAAAATGATAACTGTATTCAAGTCCTGCGACCCCCATTTTAAGCAATTGATCTTGTGTCATCGTGTTGACTCTAAACTGTTTTACTAAAATCACCAATCTGAGGTAAAAAAGGATGTGTAATTTCCCCCAATCCGATGTGGTCAAAACGTCAGTTTGTGTAACGTAGTAACACATTCTGCCCACATCCTGGAAAGTAGAGTAATATACATGAATTAGATATGGCAAAATAATTAAATATATTAATTTAGMATAGTAAATTAAGCAAACTCACAGATTGTTTTCAATAATCACATGTATGTCTCACTGGTTTAACCATTTAGAGATTTAAAAAAATGCTCTTATGCACAATTTAACCAGGCGCTCTATAAAAAGCTCCCCATAGTGACAGCCCATTCATTCGACTTCCCTACTAGTYATGAGATGTGCCTTTTGTAAAATAAATCAGMTGATAAATTATCTGAAAAGGAGACTAGAGTAGGACTTTAACAACAAAAAAATACATGCAACTAATTTAGWCTTTTTTTATAGAGCAAGTCTTAGTTGCATCTTTTCTAGCAAATGAGTTTTGTGTTTGAAGGAGCAATATTTCTTAAGTGTGACAATGTGAATGAAAATTGTCTATTAGCTAGCTAGCTTGCTAGCTGAGCATCACACCAAATATGAAATGAACGGGATACTAAATGTTTCCTCCTATAGCTATCTAGCCATTGTTGTTAGTAACATGATTAAATCACAATGAATTTCATGAAGCAAGCTGACTATTCTGCCGAAAGTCAGTGCAGTACCTAGTCACAAATGAAAGGTTGTCATAGCGAATTGACGATGCTAAATGTTTACCTAGSAAGCAAACTGGCAGTATGGTATAACAGATATCTCTGTGGTATAAAGGAGTGTGAATTAAATMATTTCTTCATCTTGCTAGCTAGTTATCTAGTTGTGGTGAGCTTGCAACATTAGCGAAGCTAGCAAGCTTTGGCTATCTAGCAAGGACATGCCAATGGAAGCAAAGCTTAAGAAAGCAACGGCACTACCAACTTCTGGCCTGTCTATGCTGTATGTGCTACGTGTCCAATGTGCTATGTGTCCGCAAAAATTGCARTCTGGACATATGTGCAGAGTAGTACCACAGCCAACAGTCTCGGTGGTCTGATCAAGGCTCTAGGATGGAAATTTGTGACTCAAGCCATCCGAATATAATAGAACAGAACAGAACCCAACGAACTGAACAGAATAATTCAAATTGTAGCTTTAATTTTTCTCATAGGGAAAAAAATGCCTTTTAATCTATTATATTATATTCACACTTTTCTTCCCACCCTGAATATAAAAGATTGTCCTGTATTTCAACCAGCTCAAAAAGCTATACCCGGTTATAAATAACACTGATCTGTGAGCAGTTCCAGATTGAATCCCGCAGTTGGTCGGGTGTGGAATTTCTCCACTCTCACTGTCCGAGTCCCAAATGGCACCCTATTCTCTACACAGTGRACTACTTTTTGACCAGCGCCCTGGTCKAAAGTAGTGTGCTATATAGGGAACAGGGCGCCATTTAGGACGCAYCCTCTCAGTTCAGTGAGATCTGCTGATCAAAAGGGCCGTAACTCTCTTCACTCTCCATTATCTAACTCTCTTCACTCTCCATTATCCGGAGCCACAAGGAGAGCTGCCAAATGCAGCTGGCACCAAGATTTATGTCAGCCCAGCCCCTGTGTAAAAGGGTGGGTAGCCCCCTGTGTGTGTGTGTGTGTGTGTGTGTGTGTGTGTGTGTGTGTGTGTGTGTGTGTGTGTGTGTTGTGTGTGTGTGTGTGTGTGTGTGTGTGTGTGTGGTGTGTGCGTGTGTGTGTGTGACAGAGTGAATACCCAGCGAGAGGCACTCGGCTTCTCAAATCCTTTCATGGCCTCCTGCTTCCAGCCTGCGGGAGCCACATCACCATCTCAATATGTCTGCTTTTTATTAAGGTCATTTTTCCACTTCAATGAGAAACGGGAGATGGTGAAATTATGTCAAAATGGAATTGAAAGGTTCTAGTTGAAGGTGAAAGAGGCGAGTGAACCCCGGATGTTAGTTTGACATGTTCTTTAGTCACAGAGAGGAAGCTGAAGGAGCTAATGCTAGAGTGAGTTTTTTCTTTTTCGTGTGCATTGTCGTCTGTAATAGGATTGTGTTCAGAATGAGTCTGGCATGGGAACCATTCCCACCCCACACCCCCTTCATACCAAGAGGCTTAGGAGCAGAAGAACTGTAAAACACCCACTCCCTTTGCCTCCCAGCACTCTCCCTCCAACCCCACAATGTGTGCTCGAAGCTAGCTCACAAAATGCATTATGCCTATAAGTGTGAGGAATTAAGAATGATTGAAATCTAAAATAACCAAAGATTGGACGTTTTTTTTGTATCGTTTTTCTATTTTCCTTCTTGGTTGTTAAGACTGCACGTAAAATGGGATCGATTTTGACTCTATATCATACTTTCTTAATAAGCTGCCTACATTCTGATTAATCCACAGATGAGTCATGTCATCCAGGGATGCGTCCCAAAGGGCATCCTATTGCCTACATAGTGCACTATGTTTGTCAAAATAGGGTGCCCTTTGGGACGCAGGATAAACACTTGAGACAATTAGTGGTGGGGAGTCGACTCCAAAATAATTAATTCCTCAACTCCTTCCCCATCGACTCCCGCTGTGGACACCCATGTCAAGCTTAGATTCCGCTAGAAATTGTCTCCCCACAATTTTTGCTTTGGAGGAGACTGAGTAATTGCCGTAGTCTACTTCAGAGAACACAAACTCTTGCATCTTTCACAGCAAAAAAAAGAGCAAGCTGGCGAGGGAGGAGCACAGCCAGGTATAGGTAGGCTGGTCACCCAATGGGTGGGACTGAGTCAGAACCTTCCATTGGTAATCAAAAGTTGTAGGCCTGTACCACAATGCTGTATCTCACAATGTATTGCCTTGCAATGAGTAGGCTTAGCTATTCTACAACAACAGATCGAAGACTGAACAAACTCACATCTTTCTTAGAGAAGAGAAACCAGCAAGGGAGAGAGAGGAGGGGCAGGCAGATGATTTTTGGTACCATGCACATAGCCTATATCTTGGAAATCTATAGCCTATCGCAATGTCTTGCAATGCCTAGTAAATTCAACAAAAAGTATATTCAAGTATTGATTAGGCTACCAATAAGTATGGCTAAGCTATTTTGTTTGGTGCCAGTGCATTGAAGTTGAACATTGCTAAATGTTTCAGATTCATTTGCCAGGGTATCAGCACAAATCATTTTTAAAAGGATAGCTGATTAGCCATCATCATATTGAGCCATGGAAGCCTGTTTCCAATAAAGCATTCAGGGCACAGGAGGTTGGTGGCATCTTAATTGGGGAGGACGTGCTCGTGGTAACGGCTGGAGCGGAATCAGTGGAATGGTATCAAACACATGGTTTCTATGCATTTGAAGCCAATCCATTAGCTTCGTTCCAGCTGTTATGATGAGCCGTCCTTCACTCAGCAGCCTCCACTGATACAGATAGATAAAGTATATCACTTTGCCAGACACACGTTTTGAAAGATACAAAAAAAAGAAAACAGGTTGCCAGTCGGCCGCGAATATCAATACAATGTTTCAGCACCAAGGACAGTGCACGTCGCTCTACAAAGCACAGCGGGCAGGAGAGCTCCGCAGGAAGTCAGAACCATGGACAGCAGCACCAAAGCAGAGATTCATCAAAACCACACGTGTCAAACGCATTCCACAGAGGGCCGAATGTCGGCAGGTTTTCGCTCCTCCCTTTGACTTGATGGATCAATTTAAGTAACGTTTTTTTATGCTATTTACAGAAAAATTTATCCAGCAAGAAATCCACAGAGGCCGACAAATTTTATCCTGGTCTGCTTAAGTGTGCAGCGCACATCATTGTTGGTATAATAACCCACATTGTTATCAGGAAATAGCTATAGTGCTGCCACTCCACATGGGCAAGGATAGTAGGGATCTTAATAATAATTATTGTCCCATTTCAAAGGATTCCTTGTCTAGCTGAGATTCTCGAATACTTGGTAAATGTACAACTTTGCTCTTTTTTTATCTGAGAAATTTATTTTGAATGTAAATCAGAGTTTAGGCCTGGGCACAGTACTATTACAGCAACCACTTTAGTTGTTAATGATCTTGTCAATGCTTTAGACACTACAATGAAATGTGCTGCTTTGTTTGTGGACCTGTCAAAAGCTTTTGATACTGTTGATCATGCTATTTTATAGAATAAGTTGTCCTCGATAGGCCTGAGCTCTGACGCCTGTTCTTGGTTTCATGATTATCTTAGTGACAGAACTCAGGCCCTCGTGATGGATGGGGTTAAGTCTGAATTTCTTGAAGTACATAAAGGTGTACCACAGGGATCAATTTTGGGACCTGCTCTCTTCACTATTTATATAACACCATTGGTCAATCTGTTCAAAATTGTAAACTTCATCTATATGCGGATAATACTGTTATGTATGCTATTGCCCKGACTGTTGATCTGGCTGTGTCAAAACTACAGTCAGATTTGATAGGATTCCCTTGCTGATTTAAAACTTGTGCTTAACATGGGCAAAACAAAATCCATTTTGTTTTTAAACTCTTGTAAGAAAGTTTCAGATTAACTACATTTCCACTCATTAGATCGTTCTCCTGCATATAAATACTGAGGCATTTGGATTGATATGGATTTGACGTTTGAAAAACATAAAGATGAGCTGGTAAAGAAGCTAAGATTTAAAGTTGTCTTTTTCTACAGAAACAGATCATGCCTTTCTCTAAGCAGTAGGAAGCAGKTTATTCAGTCAACCTTTTGATCTGTTCTTGATTATGATGTTATTATTTATCAAAGTGCAGCTGCTACTACTCTTAAACCCTTGGAAGCCATCTACCATCGTGCCCTTCGTTTTGTTGATACTCATCACTGTATCCGGTATCAAAACGTTGGCTGGACTYAAGACCCGTTGCTCTCTACATTACTCCCTTTTTGTTTACAAGGCCCTACTTCATAAACTTCCGTCTTATCTAACTTTGCTGTTGAAGTATAGACATCTGAGATGCCTAACCCATATTCACAGGATTGGTTAACTCTAGAGGTTCCGAGGGTCTCTACTGAGTTAGGTAAATCTGCTTTTAGTTTTAATGCACCGTATTGCTGGAACAAAATTCCAAATGCATTTAATCTTGATGTTCTGGTGCCATTTGGGAAATGTAAACTGTTGGGGAATTATTTGTGGATGAATGTAACTGTTTTTCTGGGTGATTTCTGATGTCTTATTTGTGCTTACCATGACTTAGATTTTATATTCTAAAATATGTATATAATATATGTATATGTTTTTCCTTTGTTTTTTTGGTACATCGTAGACTAATGCTTTTCTTTAAAACATCTAAGGGCCCCTAGGTGCGTGAGCCCTGAGGTGGTCACCCCCCCTCCCATACTTGCTGCTGCAGGCAGACTGCCGTTTTTGGCAGCAAAACGCCTTGGTTTGAAAGGTGTATGAATAATACCTGGGGTGGGGGAGAAAAGGGGGAGTGTGTGTGTGGGAGACAACGTGCGCTTACATATTCTGTCAACGGCTACTCTCACTTACCTGCCAGTACAGATCAACAGCAAAGAAATGTAAAAATCACACATTTCGGTCAGACACAAAATAGAATCGCCCCCTTCTCCAAAGACTATGAATTTATGAATATGCAACACAGGGAATCATCAATCACTAAAACACAAAAACCACTGATACAGAAAGCAAAAAATAATGAAAGGCAGAGAGAGGCTGAGAGAATGTTCCAACGCTGAGATAATGTTCCAGAATAAAGAATGAATGGTAGAGTGAGGCTGAGSGAATGTTCCAGCACAGCGGTGCCTCATTCCTGGGTGGCTGAGGAGGTGAGGTTTGCAGACGGAGGGTGTTCTTCTTCAGAAAGAGATGACTTGGGGGGGAAACAATGGGAAACTTAAGGTTACTTGTGTAACCCCAGTTCTCTGATAATATGAGTTATATGTAACACATGTGGGGTTCAGTAGGTTGCCTACACTCTCGGAAGTACCTATTAAAAGTGTCTGTTGGAGACAGACATGAAGAGTGGCAAATAAGGTGAGACCCTCACTTCCATAAAAGGAGCCACTCTCCTGCCCTCTGGTTATTCTCAAGCATGCTTCTCTTCCTCACGCTCTTGCGAGCAGGGGTATGCAGTGATACATCTCACTCATATTATCAGAGAACCGGGGGTTACGCAAGCAACCTTAAGTTCTCTTTCAAATACTTGTTTCGATGTATCACTAAGGATTTGTCTAACTCCCGAATTGAAAAACACGCTCTCTGAAGCCAGGGTCGTTTGAACATCAGCAACCCTCAGAGGTTCCAAAACTAAGGGAGTACGCACCGAGAAGGTGCGGGGACAACCCATCGGTAAAAACCTCATAACAAAGTGAAGGGAAGCCCAATACATGGCGCACAAAATCACATTTACATTTAAGTCATTTAGCAGACGCTCTTATCCAGAGCAACTTACAAATTGGAAAGTTCATACATATTCATCCTGGTCCCCCCGTGGGGAATGAACCCACAACCCTGGCGTTGCAAGCGCCATGCTCTACCAACTGAGCCACACAGTTTAATGAGCTATGTCCTGAAAACAGTACCCAATAGGTAAACTCCTCAGTAGGAAAGGGTCCTTCCAGGCCCCTCCGAAGGCTATCACCCTCGCCATTGTAAATCAATATAATGGTCCCCATGTTCCGGCAGAATAAAGTCTCAAAGAGAAGGGCCCACCCTCTACCAAAGGTGGTTGCCCAATAAGTGAAGAGCACGACACCCTTGTGAGCTCTCCTACAATCCAAGTAGATGCGACCGTGTATATTGGACAACAATGGGGACACTTTTCCAGGAAAGTTGACAGGCGAAAAGCCATAGGCTCTAAGGTGCGACTCACACGAACCCAAACCGGCTGCACGCATGCGCCATCGTGCGCTATCGTGCATAAATGTATTTGCCCCCCCACACCAAACGCGATCACGACACGCAGGTTAAAATATCAAAACAAACTCTGAACCAATTATGTTAATTTGGGGACAGGTCAAAAAGCATTAAACATTTATGGCAATATAGCTAGCTAGCTTTCTGTTGCTAACTAATTTGTCCTATTTAGCTAGCTTGCTGTTGCTAGCTAATTTGTCCTGGGATATAAACATTGAGTTGTTATTTTCCTGAAATGCACAAGGTCCTCTACTCCGCCAATTAATCCACACATAAAACGGTCAACCGAATCGTTTCTAGTCATCTCTCCTCCTTCCAGGCTTTTTCTTCTCTTTACTTTATATTGCGATTGGCAACTTTTATAAATTAGGTGCATTACTGCCATCGTCCTATTTCGGCTTTCAGTCACCCACGTGGGTATAACCCAATGAGGAGATGACATGTGGGTACCTGCTTCTATAAACCAATGAGGAGATGGGAGAGGCAGGACTTGCAGCGCGATCTGCGTCACAAATAGAACTGACTTCTATTTMAACCCTTGGCAACGCAGACGCTCGTTGGCGCACGCGAGCAGTGAGCGGTGTAGTCAGCCTGTAAGGGGAAAAAGTCGACCCGGGCCAGGTATATTAAAAACCGCTGGGCAGACTGTGGCTGCAAACAGTAGCTGCGAACAGTAGCTGGTAGAGCACTGTCCATCTATACGCTTAGGGACGCCAAGGGCAGTAGTAAAGAAAAAGAAGGAGGAGGATAGCATCTGTGAAAGAATTTTAATCACAATAGACATGTCCCAGGATGAGCTAAAAGCTTAGAGACTGGGCGTATCCGACGTGCTCTTCTTAGAGACTACACAACAGTTAAGGATAAACTAAATCACTGTCGGGGCCTTGGCAGGCCAAGAAAGCGGCAAAGATTAACCTGGTCGCCGTCCAAAAGATCCTCCAAGGAGCATTGGACTATGGAAAACAGAGTTGGGAGGAACAATCTTTATAGTCACACCACTTCTCCATGACAAAAAAATGCAAAAAACAGAGGGCGTGGATAAGACTGTGAAAACAGAGAGCGTGCATAAGACTGTGAAAACAGAGAGCGTGCATAAGACTGTGAAAACAGAGAGCGTGCATAAGACTGTGAAAACAGAGAGCGTGCATAAGACTGTGAAAACAGAGAGCATGCATAAGGGGCTGGCACTCTTTCCCAAGAGTCGCGAGCCTGTCTCTTTCCTTGCTTGTGAAAATGTTGAGTTTCCACCATCCTCGCTTGCGCCATGCTCAATGTAAAATCAAAGAACACTCCTGTTTGCAGGCAGAGTAGTAGGTAGAATAGTGGGTGAAACCATTTACTAGATGTGTCTTCTGACTTGCCTTTTTCATATTATTTTCCTTGAAAGAACAACTAGTGGGTTTTGAGTGTCTCCCCTATTTGGAAAGTTGGTCTGCCTGCTTTTCAGTCTAAGAGAGACATTCTGAAAGCGGGTTCGTGTCTCCTTCCTCTGTACATAAAAACAGTTTAACACAATAGTGTCTTTTGAAAACTGGTTCGTATCTCCCAAAGTCATCAGTGAGTTAACCGAGTGTTTCATGGCTTAGCCAGCCATGTTAATGACGAGCTAACTAGAACCATCAGTCAGTGCCCTGCAATATCACCCTAGATATTGTTAGCAGGTAATTGGTAATCCAAGGGTTCTTTAATTAAATATTAATAAGTGAATGGTTATTGTATCACTACCTTAAAAGGTTTATATAAAAAGGTTTCTACTTGTGCTCTGCATTTATGGATTGATGTCGCTTCATATTGAGGGCATGTGTTTTTACCATAGCTCCTATATAAAATATATCTTGTGTCTTGTGTCTYACCAGTGAASGTGTGGCTGTGARGGTCCTGTCAATGCCTGTCATCACTGTTTGATGTCTTTTACTGCAGGWATGTTTTACTGTATTTTTGTTATTTTCTTAACACAATGCATTTCTAATATATGATCACTTTGTGCATTGAGTTTGAGAGAGAAATTCTGAGAGCAGTGAAAGGTGTGGCTGTGACCGTCCTGTCAATGCCTCTCATCACTGTTTGATACCTTTTACTGSAGATAWAAACAAAGTCAACCTTAAATGTGGGTGTCCGTGTGCCGTTCTTCTGGGTTGCTATATGGAGTTGGTTACACTAACAGCTACCTCATAGCTAAGGTATGCTGTAGCTAGCATAGTGCTAGCTGAAGGGAATCGGGTGGGGGTATTTCCCAGGACTGCAGAGCCGTGAAACGAATAAACATACAGTACCAGTCAAAGGTTTGGACACTCATACTCATTCCAGGGTTTTTCTTTGTTTTTACTATTTTCTACATCAAAACTATCAAAATAGCACATATGGAATCATGTAGTAAGCCAAAAAAGTGTTAAACAGATCGAAATATATAGCCACCCTTTGCCTTGATGACAGCTTTGCACACTCGTGGCATTCACTCAACCAGCTTCATGAGGTAGTCACCTGGAATGCATTTCAATTAACAGGTGTGCCTTGTAAAAAGTTAATTTGWGGAATTTCTTTCCTTCTTAATGCGATTGAGTCAGTCAGTTGTGTTGTGGCAAGTTAGGGGTGGTACACAGAAGATAGCCCTATTTGGTAAAAGTCCAAGTCCATATTATGGCAAGAACAGCTCAAATAAGCAAAGAGAAACGACAGTCCATCAAAACTTTAAGACATGAAGGTCAGTCAGTTAGGAAAATGTCAAGAACTTTGAACTTTTCAAGTGCAGTCACAAAAYCCATCAGGCGCTATGATGAAACTGGCTCTCATGAGGACCGCCACAGGAAAGGAAGACCCAGAGTTACCTCTGCTGCAGAGGATAAGTTCATTAGAGATAACTGCKCCTCAGATTGCAGCCAAAATAAATGCTTCACAGAGTTCAAGTAACAGACACATCTCAACATCAACTGTTCAGAGGAGACTGTGTGAATCAGCTCTTCATGGTCAAATTGCAGCAAAGAAACCACTACTAAAGGACACCAATAAGAAGACGAGCAATGGACATTAGACCGGTGGAAATCTGTCCTTTGGTCTGCTGAGTCCAAATTTTAGATTTTTGGTTCCAACCGCCGTGTCTTTGTGAGACGCCGAGTAGGTGAACGGATGATCTCCGCATGTGTTGTTCCCACCATGAAGAATGYAGGATGAGGTGTGATCGTGTGGGTGTGCTTTGCTGGTGACACTGTGTGATTTATTTAGAATTCACAGCACTCTTAACCAGGATGGCTACCACAGCATTTTMCAGCGATACACCATCCCATCTGGTTTGCGCTCAGTGGGACTATCATTTTTTTTTTAACAGGACAAAAACCCAAAACACACTTCCAGGCTGTGTAAGGGCTATTTGACCAAAAAGGAGAGTGGTGGAGTGCTGCATCAGATGACCTGGCCTCCACAATCACCCGACCTCAACCCAACTGAGATGGTTTGGGATGAGTTGCACCACAGAGTGAAGGAAAAGCAGCTAACAAGTGCTCAGCATATGTGGGAACTCCTTCAATACTGTTGGAAAAGCATTCCTTATGAAGCTAGTTGAGAGAATTCCAAGAGTGTGCAAAGCTGTCATCAAGGCAAAGGGTGGCTACTTTGAAGAATCTAAAATATATGTTATGTTTTACACTTTTTTGGTTACTACTTCCATACGTGTTATTTCATAGTTCTGATGTCTTCACTATTATTTTACAATGTAGAATAGAGTAAAAAATTAAGAAAAACCCTTGAATGAGTAGGTGTGTCAACTTTTGACTGGTATCGTAGGTTAAACGAGACTAGAGAAAGGATATAGCAATATTACTGTGTTGCAGGTCCTAATGCTGGTTTGAATACATTTACTTGGGCTTTAGCTAACTAGCAGCTACCTTGTGGTGAATATGTGCCATGGCTAGCACAGTGCTGGCTGAAGGAAACCGAGTGACCGAGTGAGCCTTCAGAAAGAGTGCTGCCGTGACAGACGGTGCCGTGAAGACTGAGAGGGTCGGTCTAGTTAACCCAATGGGTAAACGTTGGTTAACTAGACTAGAGAAGGGAGCTAGCAATGCTACCGTGTTGCAGGTAGGGTATGCTAGTGAGGATAGCTTGCCTCTCAGCAAGCTAGCTAAGTTAGCCTAAGCTTTGCAGCGTGGGCTAACTGAGTCTCAATAGCTAGCAGTGATACTAGCTACCAACGGAGACTGAGAAGTAAAAATAKATTTCTACTCGAATCTTCCGTTTAYTACTTAACCTCTCAACAGGGTCTGAAGACCTARGCTCGGCAGCGACATCCTTCAAAGTTAGCTTGTGAGCAGATTAAGCAMGCAAACAGCTTTCCAGTCGATATAGAGCTAGAGGAGTGACACTCTTTGTGAGGAAGAGGAACGAGAATAACCAGAGGGCGGGAGAGTGGCTCCTTTTATGGAAGTGAGGGTCTCACCACAATCCACACTCTACCTGTCTGTCTCCAACCTATGCTTTTGATAGGTACTTCCGAGAGAGTAGGTGGTCTTAGCAAACCCCACGTGATACATCGAAATAAGTATTTGAACGAGAACCCCCCTCTCTCACCACAGTGTGTGTGTGTGAGGAGGAGAAATGTTGTAGGCCGGCGAACATTATTGATCAAACAGGGACCATCCATCTAGCCAGTGAAACAGACAATCTGTGGTAACAACCAACACTCCACTGCCACAGTCTACTCTCACTCCTGCAGCTTTCAAATAACCTTCTGTCGAGTGATGGGGAAAAAGAAACCCTACTCCACTTCAGTCGTACTGAGTCTGCTTCTGACAACCCCCCTCCGCTCCACTCACCGCTCTCCTGCCCATCCCCTACCCCATGCTGCTATAGCGAGATTCTGAGAGAAAGAGGGAGGGACAGAGGGAGAGAGAAAGAGTGAGGCCTGAAATATGCGGTCAAAATGTCAACCGAGTTGTACAGCAGGAAATGTCTCCAATACACTGGGATTAGGTTTGGAAGAAGTGGGAGAGGAGAAATCCCAAAAGGTATTTTCACCTCCTACTGTGAGCATTAAATATGTGGAAATTGAGTTAGCTTGGTGGGGGAAGAAAAGAGGGAGCAGAATTTGCGATTGGAAATKGTTTTACGGCTTGCGTAACATTTGCTGCCAGGCTACTAAAAGAGAGCTTGAAGAAGAGAGAAGCTGTTTGATGTGTTAATATCGTCTCCTTCAAAGGATATGAAGTCGCTCTCCTCTCTTCCTCATATGTCCAATATTTTCCGCCTCTGAGGAGGTCCAGGGAGGATAGTGAAAACACAGACACTGGCTGATCTGTTTTCGATTCCCCACTGTTTGAGTACTGTATGTGGCACATTATCAGGATTCCTTTTTCTTCTCAGTCTCCTGTATGACTGTCACGTTGATATATATGCTACATCCCAAATGGCACCCTATTCCCTATATATGGGTCAAAAGTAGTGCTCTATAAAGGGAATAGGGTTTAATTTGGGATGCAGAATAAAATGTTTTCACATGCTGTTCCTCATTCCACAATTTCCTCGTTTTGTATTCAGAATAAATATGGTATGCCAATGTCATACTCTCAACAGACAAATATTGATAATGTGTTRGGATGCAGTAGTGTAATAACATAAMAGRGTAATTGTCACGTTCGCTTGAATAAATATCGGACCAAGGCGCAGCGGATGTTGAGTTCCACATAATTTAATGGATYAAGTGAAACTTAGTAAAGACAAAAACAAATAAACAATAAACTGTCAACGAACCGTGACTACAGAGATGCTACGTGCACGAACTCAAAACAATATCCCATAAAACACAGGTGGAAAAAAGGCTACTTAAATATGGTCCCCAATTAGAGACAACGAAAGCCAGCTGCCTCTAATTGGGAATCATACCAAACACCAACATAGAAAAACTAAACTAGAACCCCACATAGAAAATAATAACTAGAAAAAAAACAGTCACGCCCTTACCTACTCTASCATAGAAAATAAGGACTCTCTATGGTCAGGACGTGACAGTAATCTAATCGAAACAAATACTTTGAGGCAGAAACATATCCCTGTGACCTTGCTTTTATTGAATGACACTAAACAAAAACAACATTCAGTTTTCACAAACTGCTGTTCCCACTTCCCAAGCCTATCTTCCCACTGTATGGAARAACCAAATCAGCAGCATGGGTTTATCACCCGTGCCTGTCCCCTTGCCACAGGGGAGTGTCCACCCTCACCGCCTGGTTTGGTCTTGCTGTTACTGTGCTAGTGGATGTCTGTTGGTAGGTTGGCGGCTCTCTGATGGGAAGCTGAAAGTGCATGAACTTTTGAATGTCCCGTTCCTCCAGGCTGGTGGCTTTAGTGTGGATATCACACAGTCTCTCTCTCTCTCTCGCTCTCTCTCTCTGTCTCTCTGCCACCCCATCCATATGTTATGGTTAGAGACATGCAACGAACTCCTTTGTGTGTCAGTGCACATGTTCATGCTTGTTAGGACTCCAGACCATGGCCTGAGTGTGTTGTGGGAGAGAGAGGGCCATTAGACACCTGTGCTGTTGACATACTTGGACACCTCTGTTGACAGCTCTCTCAGAGCAGGGACAGGGTATTGGACATTCTGCTAAGTTTTACTTTTGAATGTGTGTATGTGTGTGTGTGTGTGTGTGTGTGTGTGTGTGTGTGCGCGCGTCTGTGTATAGTGTGTATGTGAGTGTGAGCCTGTACTCAGGGCCTCGGCGGTGGAGCTAGCTTTGAGTGCCGCCAGCTGTTGAGTAGACGGGTCTGCCTGTCAAGGGCAGCTGCTATTTGTCAAACCAGAGAGCCCGCCTGTCATCACTCCGGGGCAGAACGCTGCGCTGCTATTGGTCATGTGGGCCAGGGTACTGTAAACACTGCACCGGAAGGAGGAGACACCACACTGTGGCGCCGCAGGCACCAGGCAAAAGTCATTTCCCTTCACGCTAGACTTGCTTGCCACAGCCGGAGAAGGAAAACAAACGCTCTACGTTTACATGCCGCGGGCGTCCCCCTACTACCTCGACCAAACGACTCTCGCTCTTTACAGTGAATAAGAAGGTCAAGTGATTAAATCAATGGAATAAAATAACACTGCCTGTGTTCATACACCTCCTCTCCCCTTCCTATCCCTCTCCAGTGCTAAAACAGACCACATGGTCCCACTACAAACATGGTTCTCCCCAGAACTGTTTTGCAAGGTGGTGCTGATGAGTCAGTCGAGGGGAAGGCCCAGAGGGTGGCTGTGCCCCCCTTTGGACTCAGAGATTTGTGTGTTTTTGAACAGCTGTAACTGCCATTTTCTGCAATCTAAAACCTTAAATGATAACAAATAATGTAGCAAACCCAGTGATAAAGTGGAAATGAATTATTTCATTTCAGTATTTTTTTCTAGGATTATCCTAGAATTTTTCAATGTGAACAGAATCTGTGTTGTGCTGTGTGTTGTGGTGTGTGTGGGTGTGGTGTGTGTGGTACTGTGTGTGTTGTGTGTGTGTGTGTGTGTGTGTGTGTGTGTGTGTTGTGTGTGTGTGGTGTGTGTGTTGTGTGTGTGTGTGTGTGTGTGTGTGTGTGTGTTTAAAAAAATATATTACTGTATATGTTACTTTTTTTTACTTAATTTTTTACATGGTGGCACAGATAAGTCCAACAAGAGGTCTTCCTACTTAGCTCAGCATAGATACACCAGGGCTGGTCGCCAAATGTCACCCATTCCCTACTTTTGACTCAGAGCCCCATATAGTGCACTTGACCCAATTGCCTTGCTCAAAAGTAGTGCACAAAGAGGTTATAGGGTGCCATTGGGACACTACCCTGGTGCATCATGCAGATTAAAGTAGGAGACCCACCTCTAATCGCTTAAGTGGTTCCCTGCAGGTTCCGTGGAACATTTTATTACAGGGGATTACTCCAAGTGGATGATGAACGAGGAACAGGATTGGTAAGCACTCCTCTGCCACAACGGCTGGCTGCAGGCGCGATTACGCTCACACTGCTGCTGACCTGAAGTGTAAGGCCTGCTAGGGGTAGTGCATCATGGTGTCAGGGGGGGGGGGTGGAGGAGAGAGTGTGTGGGGACTGCGTGGGGTATACTGTGTTTAACATGCTGAGAGGGCGGAAAATGGCAGGTGTGTGCCAGGAGTGTTTATGTTTTTGTCATACCTAGTTTGTGTGGGTTGATGTGTGTGCTGGATGTGTGTTGTGTGCTGTGATGTGTGTGTGTGTGAACTGGTGTGGAGTGTGGTGGTGCGTGTGTGTGTGTGTTGTGTGTTGTACGTATGAAGAGTACGTGGGTGTGTAAACTATGCATGACGGTGCGTATGTAGCGCCAATCTATTCAAGCAGACAGGTTGTATGAGAAGCTCCTCTTTCATTTGTGACATCAGTTGCTCTTTTGTACGTGACAAAAGGCATGACAACAACACCAAAGCCTAGAGCCCTCACTGCCGGACACCACCATTTGATGCACGGCTTCATGCTTGTCTTCTTGCCCTAGGGCCCTGGTCAAATGTAGTGCACTATAAAGAGAATGGAGTGCCATTTGGGACGCAGYCCCTTCTTGTCTTTCCCCATTGCAAATCACACGCCATTTCTCGCATCCTGTTCTTTGTTGCCCTTCTCTGTGAAATTAGGCTGTCCACAGAGATAAGAGAAAAGGAACATCTGCAATGTGAAGCAAGCTAAGGAAGCGCTAGCTCCGTACACMGCAATGTCGGTTTACCATGATAATGCGGCACAGATGACACAAAGGCAGGGAGAAAACCAAGAGGCTGGCTTTCCCTTTATCCCCCCTCATTACTCTTCCCCATCTCCCTTTAACAGCTCATTAGAATGACTGATTAATTAGCATAGCGAGCGCCAGACGGACCAGAGAGGGGAATCAAATGAAAATGTAAATTCCGCTCCTCACTTCCCTAGCTCGCGATGAGACGGGCATTGATTAAACATGTAATCAGGGGTAAGACACACACACACACACTGCRTTGGATGCATGTATTCGCACACACACGTACGGTGGGGTCTGAAATGATTTACACCATTGATGAAGATTAGCAAAAATGACTGTATAAAAAAYWAWWWATACTGAGCTATATTGTATGCGCCAAAAAAATGGGAAATTATATTTTATACTAATGTCACACCCTGGCCGATAGTGGCTGTGACTACACACAATTCAGTYCCGTAGATCTGACTACACAACCCTACACTCTTAGAAAAAAGGGTTATTTGGGGTTCTATATATAACCTCTCTGTACTTGGACGGGTTCCCTATGTTAATCTAATGAAGGCAAATAACCTTGTGGGTTCTATCACTACCACAGAGTATAAMGTATAATGGATTTTAGCCAACAACAGCTAAATTAAGCTAACAGTCACATCAAACTCTTAAATGAAACTTAACTAGCTGCCTTTTAATTTGTTWTAGCTTTTTTGCATTGACAGTTATATCCATGTAAATGATGCTGCTGCATGATTTAGCCTGGTCAAAAAAATGGCTACCTGTCTCTTCGAATTCGTATTTTGCAACATTGCTGCCAAAGTCGGAGGGACAAACAGCAAGGTTCATATAAACCACTGTTGTTGCAAACTATACTGAACAAAAATATGTGTTAGTCCCATGTTGAAATAAAATATCACAGAAATGTTCCATATGCACAAAAAGCTTATATCTCCCAAATTCTGTGCAAAAATTTGTTTACATCCCTGTTAGTGGACATTTCTCCTTTGCCAAGATAATCCATCCACCTGACAGGTGTGGCATATCAAGAAGCTGATTAAACAYCATGATCATTACACAGGTGCACCTTGTGCTTGGGGACAATAAAAGGRCACTCTAAAATGTACAGTTTTGTAACACAACACAATGCCACAGATGTCTCAATAAGCCGCATCCATGRCATTCCAGCATGAAGACGCAAGAGTACGTGTTTGCAAATACCCTACCAATAAACATGTTATTTTTCAATTTAATAAGGTAAGCAAAGTTGATTCGAATTTCAGTACACTCGTAACAACCTAAACATTACGAAACGTCTACTCAATCAAATAAGCCACATGTAGCAAATAAGCCATTCAATTGTTCAAATCAAATGTTATTTGTCACATACACATATTTAGCAGATGTTATTGTGGGTGTAGCGAAATGCTTGTGCTCCTAGCTCCAACAGTGCAGTAATARCTAACAATTCACAACAATACACACATCTCAAAGTAAAAGAATGGAATTAAGAAATATATAAATATTAGAARGAGCAATGTCTGTGTGGCATTGATTAAAATACAGTAGAATAGAGTATATACATATTATATGAATAAAACAGTATGTGAAGATTATTAAAGTGACCAGTGTTTCCATGTCTATGTACATAGGGCCGCAGCCTCTAAGGTGCAGGGTTGAGTAACCGGGTAGTAGTCGGCTAGTGACAGTGACTAAGTTCAGGGCAGGGCACTGGGTGGAGGCCGGCTAGTGATGGCTATTTAACAGTCTGATGGCCTTGAGATAGAAGCTGTTTTTCAGTCTCTCGGTCCCAGCTTTGATGRACCTGTACTGACCTTGCCTTCTGGATGATAACGGGGTGAACAGGCCGTGGCTCGGGTGGTTGATGTCCTTGATGATATTTTTGGCCTTCCTGTGACATCGGTTGCTGTATGTGTCCTGGAGGGCAGGCAGTGCGACCCCGGTGATGCATTGGGCAGACGACACAGAAGTTTGTGAGGGTCTTAGGGGCCAAGCCTAATTTCTTCAGCCTCCTGAGAACTAGAGCCCACTGTCCTCGGGAGCAGGCTGCATCTGTGGCACCGTGTTATCCTCAAAGCGGGCGAAGAAGTTGTTTAGCTTGTCCGGGAGCAAAATATCGGTGTCCGCGACGTGGCTGGTTTTCACTTTGTAATCTGTGATTGCTTGGAGTCCCTGCCACATACGTCTCGTGTCTGAGCCATTGAATTGTGACTTTGTCTCTGTGCTGACGTTTTGCCTGTTTGATTGCCTTATGGAGGGTATAACTGCACTATTTGTATTAAACCATATTCACAGTCACCTTGCCGTGGTTAAATGAGGTGGTTCGCGTTTTCAGTTTTGTGCGAATGCTGCCATCGATCCACGGTTTTCGGTTTGGATAGGTTTTTAATAACCTAGAGCTGCCGCTTTCAAGTAGCGGGACTAACACAGACACCCAAACCGGCTGCGCGCGTGCGCCATCGTGCGCAATCGTGCATAAATTAATTTTGTCCCCCACACCAAACGCAATCACGACACGCAGGTTAAAATATCAAAACAAACTCTGAAACAATGACATTAACTTGGGGACAGGTCGAAAAGCATTAAACATGTAATGCAATTTAGCTAGTTAGCTTGCACTTGCTAGCTAATTTGTCCTATTTAGCTAGCTTGCTGTTGCTAGCTAATTTGTCCTGGGATATAAACAATGAGTTGTTATTTTACCTGAAATGCACAAGGTCCTCTACTCCGCCAATTAATCCACACATAAAACGGTCAACCGAATCGTTTCTAGTCATCTCTCTCCTTCCAGGCTTTTTCATCTTTGAACTTATATGGTGATTGGCATCTACACTTTCATAGTATTACCACGACAACCGGCAAAACATTTCATCGTTCAATCACCCACGTGGGTATAACCAATGAGGAGATGGCACGTGGGTACCTGCTTCTATAAACCAATGTGGAGATGGGAGCGGAAGGACTTGCAGCGCGATCTGCGTCAGAAATAGGAATGACTTCTATTTTAGCCCTTGGCAACGCAGACGCTCGTTGGCGGGCGAAAGCAGTGTGGGTGCAATAATTGAGTAACATAGATTCCTAAATTTATTTTGCAACGCTCGCGACCGCGACGTGAAGCTTATAAGAAATCCCGCTATGCCCTCGACAAACCATCAAACAGGCAAAGCGTCAATGCAGAACTAAGATCGAATCGTACTACACCCGGCTCTGACTCTTGTCGGATGTGGCAGGGCTTGCAAACCATTACAGACTACAAAGGGAAGCACGGCCGAGAGCTGCCCAGTGACACGAGCCTACCAGACGAGCTAAATTACTTCTATGCTCGCTTCGAGGCAAATAACACTGAAAAATGCATGAGAGCACCAGCTTTTCCGGAAGACTGAGTGATCACGCTCTCTGCAGCCGAGTTGAGTAAGACCTTTAAACAGGTCAACCTTCACAAGCCACAGGGCCAGAAGGATAACCAGCGACGTATACTGCGAGCATGCGCCTGACCAACCTGGCAAGTGTCTTCAACTGACATTTTCAACCTCTCCCTGCCGAGTCTGTAATACCAACATGTTATAAGCAGACCACCATAGTGCTTGTGCCCAAGAACACTAAGGTAACCTGCCTAAATGACTACCGACCCGTGCACTCACGTCTGTAAGCCATGAAGTGCTTTGAAAGGCTGGTCATGGGCTCACATCAACACCATTATCCCAGAAACCCTAGACCCCCTCCTTGGCATACCGCCCCAACAGATCCACAGATGATGCAATCTCTATTACACTCCACACTGCATTTTTCCACCTGAACAAAAGGAACACCTATGTGAGAAAACGATTCATTGACTACAACTCAGCGTTCAACACCATAGTGTCCTCAAAGCTCATCAATAAGCTAAGGACCTGGATCCTGGACTTCCTGACGGGCCACCACCAGGTGGTAAGGGTAGGTAACAACACATCCGTCACGCTGATCCTCAGTCCCCTCCGGTACTCCCTGTTCACTCATGACTGCACGGCCATGCACGAGTCCAAAACCATCATTACGTTTGCTGATGACACAACAGTGGTCTGTGGCCTGATCACCTACAATGAAGAGACAGCCTATAGGGAAGAGGTCAGAGACCTGGCCTTGTGGTGCCAGGACAACAACCTCTCCCTCAGCGTGATCAAGACAAAGGACATGATTGTGGACTACAGGAAAAAGAGGACCGAGCACATCCCCATTCTCATCGACGGGCTGCAGTGGAGCAGGTTGAGAGCTTCAAGTTCCTTGGTGTCCACATCACCAACAAACGAACATGGTCCAAGCACACCAAGACAGTTGTGAAGACGGCACGACAAAACCTATTACCCCTCAGGAGACTGAAAAGATTTGGCATAGGTCCTCAGATCCTCAAAAGGTTTTACAGCTGCACCATCGAGAGCATCTTGACGGGTTGCATCACTGCCTGGTATGGAAACTGCTCAGCCTCCGACCATAAGGCACTACATAGGGTAGTGCGTACGGCCCAGTACATCACTGGGGCCAAGCTTCCTGCRACCCAGGACTTCTATACCAGGCAGTGTCAGAGGAAGGACCTAAAAATTGTCAAAGACTCCAGCCAGCTAGTCATAGACTGCTCTCTCTAGTCATAGACTGCTACCACACAGCAAGCGGTACCGGAGCGTCAAGRCTAGGTCCAAGAGACCTATACYACTCCTGAACATCTAATCAGATGGCTACCCAGACTATTTGCATTTGCATTGGTTAGGGGCTCGTAAGTAAGCATTCCACTGTAAGGTTTACACCTGTTGTATTCGGCGCATGTGACTAATAACATTTTATTTTATTTATTTACCTTCAGAGGAATGTATCAAACCAGTTTCWGTGATAAAAGTMTTTTGTTGTTGTGCACTCTCCTCAAACACTAGCATGGTATTTTTCCACTGTAATAGCTACTGTAAATTGGACAGTGGAGTCAGATTAAAATAATTTAAGCTTTCTGCCCATYTAAGGCATGTCTATGTTCTAGAAAGTTTGCTGTTACTTGCAACGTCATTCTAGTCACATTAGCACACGTTAGCAAGTACCGTTAGGGTATAGGGACACCGTTCCTACAGGATCCTTAAGAAGTTTTGAATATTCACAATAAGAGCAACATTCCCTGTTGACTTCCTGATGAAATCAGTCACCGTGTCAGTGTATACGTCAATGTTATTCACAGACGCAACCCGGAACATATCCCAGTCCGCGCGATCAAACAATCTTGAAGCATGGTTACCGATTGGTCAGACCAGCATTGAATAGACCTTAGTACGGGCACTTCCTGTTTGAGTTTCTGCCTACAGGAAGGGAGGAGCAGAATGGAGTCGTGATCAATCACCCAACCTCAACCCAATTGTTAGGGTTTGGGATGAGTTGGACGGCAGAGTGAAGGAAAAGCAGCCAACAAGTGCTCAGCATATGTGGAAACTGCTTGAAGACTGTTGGAAAAGCATTCCTTTTGAAGCTGGTTGAGAGAATGCCAAGAGTGTGCAAAGCTGTAATCAAGGCAAAGGGTGGCTACTTTGAAGAATCTCAAATAGAAAATATATTTGTATTTGTTTAACACTTTTTTGGTTACTAATAGTTTTGATGTCTTCACTATTATTCTACAATGTAGAACATTTAAAAAAATAAAGAAAAACCCTTGAATGAGTAGGTGTGTCCACACTTTTGACTGGTACTGTATATACTGCAAAGTTGRTTAGGAGCTAGAAGCAGAGCTACCATGTCTGTCGGTGCCATCGGTTTGTTAACCAAATTCGACACTCTCTCATTGACCTCCATACAAACACTCCCAGGTTGGTGAGCGAAGAAAAAAAAACACCTGCTAGAGAACACAGATTTTGGCCTCAGTTATCCTTCTCGCTTCGCCTTTTTCTCTATGTTAAAACAAAGGCTTCAACGGAGCTCTGCCACAGTCTCCCAACAAACGTCGCTTTCGCTGGGCCGGCCACACCTCAAACAAAGGAAACAAAGGTTACAGGGACAGGGAAAACAAGAAGCCAATCACGTTACTAAATAATTCAAGCAATAAACAAGCGCAAGAGCTCATGGGCTGAAGCATGCATAGTAATCAAGGGGGATTCGTCACACCAGTGACATGTCAATGACATCATGAACTGCTAAAGCTAACTCTCTCTCCTCTGCTCTCATCCTTCTAGACCTATCGGCTGCCTTTGATACTGTGAACCATCAGATCCTCCTCTCCACCCTCTCCGAGTTGGGCATCTCCGGCGCGGCCCACGCTTGGATTGCGTCCTACCTGACAGGTCGCTCCTACCAGGTGGCGTGGCGAGAATCTGTCTCCGCACCACGTGCTCTCACCACTGGTGTCCCCCAGGGCTCTGTTCTAGGCCCTCTCC
>NC_036842.1:49862117-49864369 GCF_002910315.2 Salvelinus sp. IW2-2015
GTACTAGGTAAAGTTTCATTCACATTTTACATTACATTTAAGTCATTTAGCAGACGCGAGGCTTACAATTGGTGCATTCACTTATAGTATCCAGTGGATACAACCACTTATAAAGAAGTGCATTTAAGGGGGGGTTAGAAGGATTACTTTATTCCTATCTAAAGTATTCCTTAAAGAGGTGGGGTTACAGAGTGGCACTCGCGGAAGAGTGGAGATGATTTGATAGCCTTGCTGACCTGCGCTCGTCGAGGGAAGTTTGTTCCACATTGGGGTGCCAAGCAGCGAACAGTTTTGACTGCGCTGAGCGAGAACTGTACTTCCCTCAGAGTTAGGTTGAGGCGAGCCAGTGCCAGAAGTTGGAACTGAACGCAGTGCCCTGTTTTGGGTGTAGGGCCCTGATCAGAAGCCTGAAGGTACAGGAGGTGCGTTCCCCTCACGTAAGATCCGTAGGGTCAGCACCATGGTCTTGTAAGCGGATGCGAGCTTCATAACTGGAGACAGTGGAGGAGAGGGAGGAGGCGGGGGACGTCGAAGAGAACTTGGGGAAGGTTTGAACACCAGACGGGCTGGCAGGCGTTCTGGTGAGTTGTAGGGGTTTATGGCTTTACGGCCAGGACCGCCAATCAGCGAGCTTGCAGTAATCACGACGGGAGAATGACATAGTGCCTGGATTAGGACCTGACGCCGCTTCCTGTGTGAAGGCAGGGTTCCGTAACTCCTGCGAATGTTGTAGAGCATGAACTGACGAGGAAGGGTCACCGCCTTGATGTTAGTTGAGAACGACAGGGTGTTCTGTCCAGGATACGCAAGGTTCTTCAGCACTCTGGGCGGAGACACAATGATTTCAACCGTCGATGGCGAGATCATGGAAACGGGCAGTCTTCCCCGGAGGAAGAGCAGCTCGTCTGCAACGAGGTTCGCTTGAGTGCAGGACATTATAGTCAAAAAGCCTCTGCCAGGAGGCTGAAACTTGGCCAAAAAGTGGATCTTCCAGCAAGACAATAACCCCAATCACCCATCAAAATCCACAAAGAAACAATTTGCAATGGCCATCTCAGTCTCCGGACTTGAAACRCATTGAAAATCTGTGGTTTGAATTGAAGATGGCATTCCAAAAGCGCAGARGAAGGATATCAAGGATCTGGAAGGATTCTGTCAATTTTATGAGTTGTTTTCTCCAACTCTTAAAATATTTTTTAAAAAGGGTCAGTGCCGTTCTCCTCGAAAGGGGAGTTATTGAAAGGTATTGAAAACAGGGGTGTCAATCATTTTGTAAACCTACCTTAACAAATATATATATATTACTTGTTAAACAAAATGTTTATTTGAGCAATTGTATTACTATAAAATAATGAAAAAAWYTTTAACAATTAAACATACTACGGGTTGAACATGGTACCCGGAGAAAAAACCAGCCTGGCGCATCACACAAACAATTCCACACAAAGACAATGGGGGGAACAGAGTGAATATATATGTAGTGTGATTAGGGAATGTAAACCAGGTGTGCGGGAAACAGGACAAAACACATGGAACAATGAAAAGTGGAGCGGRGATGGCTAGAAGGCCGGTGACGTCGACCGCCGAACGCCGCCCGAACAAGGAGAGGAGCCGACTTCGGCGGAAGTCGTGACACACATTCAAGCATCTGAGCCGTTGTGGTCTTGAATCAAGCTCATAGATCTGTCATCCTAATGACTGATTTACAACTGTAAGTAAGGAAAATGTGTGCTCCTGACACAGCCTGTTAATTTAGGACTGCAGCCATGTTTGCATGACAGACAGCGTGGCTCTGGCAGAGAGAGAGAGAGAGAGGAGAGCAGAGACAGAGACAGAGACAGAGACAAGAGACAGAAGACAAGAGACAGAGCAGAGGAGAGAGAGAGAGAGAAGAAGAGAGAGAGAGAGAGAGAGAGAGAGAGAGAGAGAGAGAAGAGAGAGAGAGAGAAAGCAGAACGAGAGAAAGAAAAAAAACAAGTCCTGCCTGCTTCAAAATGGAAGCTTTCCTGTGTGTGGATGAATCGTAAGCCAGTGTGAGTGCAGTGTGCACAGAGCGGAAGGGCGATGAGAAAATGAAGTGTCACCCTGACTGCAGCCTCACTATGTGAAAATGATCCCATTAATTCAGTTTCCCCTGCCTTCCCTGTGCCCACTGCCTCGCAGAGCCGACAAGATGATTCCCTCTGTCATGTTAAAGGCAACATGATCATATCTTGTTGCCTCGATAACCAGCTCAGATGCCTCTGTCGGGG
>NC_036842.1:49864394-49885613 GCF_002910315.2 Salvelinus sp. IW2-2015
AGAGCAAATCAACAGTGCTCTGTCCCCTGCTGGGCCGTCTGCTTTACCACTCAAACCAGGAGAGAGGAACATGGAGAAGCGGAGAGAGAGAGAGAGTTAGAGAGAGCAGAGAGAGAGAGCGAGAGAGAGAGAGAGACGAGAGAGACGAGAGGAAGAGAGAGAGAGAGAGAGAGAGAGAGAGAGAGAGAGAGAGAGAGAGAGAGAGAGAAGAGTGTAGAGAGGAGAGAGAGAGAGAGAGAGAAGAGAGAGAGAGAGAGAGACAGAGACAGAGACAAGACAGAGCACAGAACAGAGACAGAGACAGAGCGAGAGAGAGAGAGAGAGAGGAGAAGAGAGAGAGAGAGAGAGAGAGAGAGAGAGAGAGAGAGAGAGAGAAGAGAGAGAGAAAGCAGAACGAGAGAAAGAAAAAAAAACAAGTCCTGCCTGCTTCAAAATGAAGCTTTCCTGTGTGTGATGAATCGTAAGCCAGTGTGAGTGCATGCACAGAGCGGAAGAGGCGATGAGAAAATGAAGTCGACCCTGACTGCAGGCCTCACTAGTGAAAATGATCCCATTAATTCAGTTTCCCCTGCCTTCCCTGTGCCCACTGCCTCGCAGAGCCGACAAGATGATTCCCTCTGTCATGTTAAAGGCAACATGATCATATCCTTGTTCCGATAACCAGCTCAGAATGCCTCTGTGGAGTGGAAGAGCAGTATCATCCCTCCTCCTTCCTGCTTTTCCTCCCACCTTACAGAAGGAGAGTAAACACGAGAGGTTATCTCTGCGCTGCTGTGTGACAAATAGCATGACACGTTTGCTGTAATATGCACTGGTTCTCCCTTTCCTCAGCTGTTGGTTGTGTCTCTCTAATAACAGTGTGCTGCCCCGCCCATTAGCCTCTAACACACACTGAGTGCAGCACTAACACTATCACGAGGCATGGGTAGACCTTGGACAGCCTGCTCATTAATAAGGCTTCTGCTGGCATTAAAACTGGCAAGATCTGCCCTCACTTCAGCGGCTATGTCAACTGGAAAAATGAAGGTTAGAGAGATTATTATGTGTGGTCAAATTTCACGACCAAACTCCACCCAACTAAAAAAATGGTCCATCCCATCTGGCATTTGCCAGAATTCCCAGACTACCATAGATCCCGCCCTGCACACACACACAACACACACAGACACGTGGAGGCTGGATACGTGGCGAGCTACCCTATATATATAGTGCGGACCCACAGAACGACCAAGGCGTTTCAAAAATCATCAGAAAGAAAACAAATCATTTAATAAACCTAAAACATTAAAACAACATTTTGGTAAAACTATTAGTGGAAGGCTACTTGCAGGTGTTGGAGAAGGATCACAGCAGTGAAATGAGGGTATAGAGCATGAGTGGAGTGTTCAGACGCTTGACTTCAGGCAGGAAAGAGGTTGAGGGGTTCAGAGGCTTCGGTGCAGGACAGATCATCACGGTGGATGTGCTGGAGAAGAGCTCAACTCTTCCACTGATTGGCAGGACAGATTTGACTGGAAGACAAAAACAATTACACAGTTAACACAAAAGGGCTAAGAATGAGTTTGTCCATAGAATCCTATTAAATTAGTGCAGATAAATTCTTCAAATTCATTATTTTATTTTATACTTATCACAGCACTGGCAAACCATTCGATCAACTCCCTGACCAAAATGGCTGACCTTTATTCCATCATAAAAAGGTTAATGTCCCTTCTAGAATTCTAATTCTATGAACTCTACATACAGTAATGAGAGATAATTGACAGGTCTACTCACAGTGCTGGAGAGAAACATTCAATGTGCCAGGGGATGAGAGGGAACATGAGACATGGCTTCAGTTCATATCAAGGAAGAGTTCCCAGCTAACTACAAACGTTTAGAGAATGTTCCCTTAAAACTTCTTCAGGATTGGTGGTTCCCTGTGGGACGCTTGAGCAATGTAGGCAAATCCGATTATTATGAGTTGTAAGTAAAAGAAAATTTCCAGGACATAGAACATCTGATATTGCAGAAAATATATTGTTAATCTAACTGCACTGTCCAATTTACAGTAGCTATTACAGTGAAATAATACCGTGCTATTGTTTGAGGAGAGTGCACAGTTTTGAACATGAAAATATTAATAAACAAATTAGGTACATTTGGCAGTCTGATACAACATTTTGAACAGAAAATGCAATGGTTCTTGGAACAGTCAAAAACTTTGTGCACACACTGCTGGCCATCTAGTGGCCAGAATCTAAATTGCACCTGGGCTTGCATAATACATTGTGGCCTTTCTTCTTGCATTTCAAAGATTATGGTACAAAAACAATAAAAAAAAGTTTTTTTTCTTTGTATTATTATTTTTACCATATCTAATGTGTATATATTCTCCAACATTAATTTAACATTTCCACAAACTTCAAAGGGTTTCCTTTCAAATTGTACCAAGAATATGCATTATCCTGGTTCAGGGCCTGACTACAGGTAGTTAGATTTGGTATGTCATTTTAGCAAAAATTGAAAGGGGACAATTCTTAAGAGACTAAGAGTCTCATTAGGTCATTAACTAGCGTTTCCAAAGGATGTTCTATGATGTGCAAGAATGTTTCCAAGGACCATTCCCTTAATGTCAAATAGTATTTACCCAGAATGTGTGACCATGTTCCAGTAATATAAGATATTAATGTTCTAGGCACTATAAATAAGAACGTTGCCACATTCATGTGTCCAGTTCTGGGGTTTAGGAAAATATTCCATCAACGTCCCACAAAACATACACAGAACATGATTGCCATGTTCTCAAAATATAAGATATACATTTTCTAGACACTTTCACGGGAACGCTGCAAGAACATTTGTGTCAAAATAAAAATTCATTACAACTCCTGCCGACCCAATCAAGCCCTGATTGGATAACCACTGACCACTGTGTGAGAGTAGGGTAAACTCCCTTAGCCTGTGTTGAACCCAGGCCACCAACACTAATGACAAACACCCTAACCACTGCCCAATAAGGGATATCAAATCAATCTGTATTTGTCACATGCTTCGTAAACAACAGTGTGGTCTGCTTTCTTAATGGGCCCTTCCCAACAATGCAAAGAGAAAGAAAATAGAGAAATAATAGAAAAGTTAAACACGTAATAAGTGATAATAGAATAGTAATTAACAATTAGTAACGATGACTTGGCTACATACAAGGGTACCAGTACGAGCCAATGTGCAGGGTACGAGGAACTTAGGTATATATGTACATATATAACGAGGATTAATGTGACAGACAGTAAACAGTAGCAGCAACGTATGTAATGAGTCAAAAAGGGTCAATGCAGATAGTTCGGGTACTATTTGGTAAACTATTTAAACTAACCATTTAGCACTCTAATGGCTTGGGGGTAGAAGCTGTTCAGGTCTGTTGGTTCCAGATTTGGTGCATCGCGGTACCGCTTGCGGCAGTAGCAAAAGAACAGTCTCATGACTTTGGTGGCTGGAAGTCTTTGACAGTGCATGGTACGGATGTCTGCACTTCCCTCTGTAGTGCCTTGCGGTCGGATCCAAGCAGTTGCCATATTTGAGCAAATCTTTTCTGAAGAGAAAGATGCGTTGTCTTGCTCTCTTAACAACTGTGTTGGTATATTTGGACCATGATGATCCTAACTGATGTGGATACTGACTTCACCTACACCGCTGTCTATTGAATGGGTGTGCTCGGGCTCCGTTTCCTGTAGTCCATGATCAGCCTCTTTGTCTTGCTGACGTTGAAGGGGAGTTGTTGTCCTGGCACCAACACTGCCAGGTAACTGACTTCCTCCCTATAGGCTGTCTAATCGTCGTCCGGTAATCAGGCCTACCACCGTCATGTCGTTGGCAAACATGATGATGTTGGAGTCATACACGGCCACGCAGATCACTCGGTGAATAGGGAGTACAGGAGGGGACTAAGCACCACACCCTGAGGGTCAGCGTGGTGAAGTGTTGTGCCTACCCTCACCACCGGAGGCGCTCTGTTCAGGAAGTACTGGATCCTGTTGCAGACATAGCTGAAGTAGGATGCTAGGGTAAAACATAGAAATTTTCACAAAAGTAATGCACTTGGGTTTTACTAATCCTGTATTAGCGGACCGATATAGCTATCTGTAGCACGGGTCAAAAATAATAATCTGCGCCTGCCCAATTCTCATGATAAGGGTGATTTTGACTGTATAGAGCAAAACATAACTATGGATAAACCCAATAAAAAAATACAGAAACCAAAACACAGAAGTTACAGAATAAGACATAGTACGATATGTCAGAACTCTGACCAGATATATTCATACCTATGCCGTCTATGTTGCAAGATTGATGAATTCTCTCCACGTCAACAAACTCGCCCACATAGACCTAACCATAATCTTTTGAGGTGTATGTTCATTTTTCCCGGCATTTTTACAACATTTCCTTGCTGCTGCGAAAGATAACCTATTCATTTCAGTGGAGAGGATTGGAGTGTATCCACAAGAACAATACTGATAAGGAGAAGACATGGGTCTGGTTGAATAAATAATACCTGTGAGTCATGTATACATGTAGAAATTTCAGACCAAGAAGTGTCGCATCAGTCTAAGGCACTGCATTGCAGTGCTAGAGGCGTTACTAAGACCCGGGTTCATTCCTGGCTGTGCCACAACCGGCCGTGGTCGGGAGTCCCATAGGACGCGTGCACAATTGCCCAGCGTCATCCGGGTTAGGGGAGAGTTTAGTCGTGGGGCTTACTTGGCTCATCGCGCTCTAGCCACTCCTTGTGGCGGGCTGGGTGCCTGCGGGCTGACCCCGTTCGCCAGTTGAAACGGGTTTCCTCTGACACATTGTGAAACTGGCTTCTGGTTAAGCTGGCGGGTGTTAAGGAGGCGGTTAGGCGGGTCATGTTTTGGAGGATGCATGATTCAACTTTGCCTCTCCCGAGCCCGATGGGGAGTTGCAGCGATGAGAACAAGATCGAAAATTGGGGAAAAAATAAAAAAATATATAGAAAAAAAATAATAAACATTTTGTCCACACTGCCTCCAACACGTAGCAGTATTTCCTTTAATTTCATACATTTTATTAGGCTTATAAAAAAAACTATCTTAACTCCCTATTCGTTTACATGTAGTAGCTTTGTAAGTTGTTTCTATACCCTTACAAAAAAATCCTACAGGAATCCTGCAGGAATTTGACCCTTGTGGAAGGATGTCGTGTCTCTGCCATGGTTAATGAGATGACATGCTATTTTCAAATCGATTACCTAATGTTTAATTGATTACGTGATTAAATTAAACCATGCAAACAATAAACCATTAATAACCTGGCACCACGGAAGCCTTAGTTTATATAGAGTGGCTATCTCCCGAATCCACTCTTAAAATCTGAAGATCTTTTATATCAATAGAGTCAATCATTAATTATTCTTTACCTTCTACAGTCTCATCATGCCGTAAAATTCTTGTTATCTGCACGAAACCCTAGCATTAATTATTTAATTTAGTAACTAACTAAATAATCACAGAAATACACAACAAACAAACAGTAGATATTGGTTACTAACAAGGATACGAAAGTCCCTAGTGGCTAAGCCGATATGACGCTTGGGTAGACAAAGGAAGGGTTGGACTGAGAAAGAGCGGGAAAGACAAATGGATTCATTACACACATCATAATTATATTAATTGAAATGCTAATCCTTTGCCATGAACAGCCGCTCATTCGAAAGAAATTGCAATTCCAATTCACGCCCGGATGTCGATGTGTCTTCTCTTTTGAATCCGCGTCCCTCTGCTGGAGAGTTCAGCAGAGTCTCTTTGGTTAACTTTCATTGAAGTCACAAAGCGGTTAGAATGGATACCTCAAAATACCATCAGAAATAGAATAATTGCTACGGCGGTTGCTTATTCTCGTCGCTAGGTTTGTGTAATTTCTAGCTGCAGACTAGTAATTATACGGCTAAGACTTCCTCTTATTCTGTACGGATCGATAGTCTCAGAGTTTAACCATTTTCCAGCCGTGTAGCCAATGCTCCACGTGGTATGTCTTGTCCTTTGTAGAGTTGTAGTTTAAACACTTCACACCACCAGCGTCACCCGGCTATGTTTTGATCTTAGAAATTCAACCATTTTCAACCTTAGGTTTGAGTGGTCTGGTGTGAATTTAATCCGGAGTGGTTTATACATAACAGTGGAAAAGTGTTCCATGACTCCAATGTGATGTCTGGCTCACGGGGGTGTGGCTACTGACTAGTTAATCTTCATATAAAATGCCAGTGGGAAGAGCGAGTATCATCCCTCCTCCTTCCTGCTTTTCCTCCCACCTTACAGAAGGAGAGTAAACACGAGAGGTTATCTCTGCGCTGCTGTGTGACAAATAGCATGACACGTTTGCTGTAATATGCACTGGTTCTCCCTTTCCTGCAGCTGTTGGTTGGTGTCTCTCTAATAACAGTGTGCTGCCCCCGCCATTAGCCTCTAACACACACTGAGTGAGCACTAACACTATCACCGAGGCATGGGTAGACCTTGGACAGCCTGCTCATTAATAAGGCTTTTCTGCTGGCATTAAAACTGGCAAGATCTGCCCTCACTTCAGCGGCTATGTCAACTGMAAAAATGAAGGTTAGAGGATTATTATGTGTGTGTCAATTTCGACCAACCCACCCAACTAAAAAAATGGTCCATCCCATCTGGCATTTGCCAGAATTGCCAGATAGCCAATCCGCCGCTGCACACACACACAAACACAGACACGTGGAGGCTGGTGACTGGGCGACCCTACTTTATAGGTGCGGACCGCACAGAGACGACAAGGCGTTTCAAAAATCATCAAAGACAAATCATTTTAACCTAAAACATTTAATAAAGACATTTATGGTAAACTATTATGGGGAAGGCTACTTGCAGGGTGTTGAGAAGGGATCACAGCAGTGATTGAATGAGGGTATGAGGCATGAGTTGAGGTGTTCAGASGCTTGACTTCAGTGCAGGAAAGAGGTTGAGGGGTTCAGAGGCTTCGGTGCAGGACAGGATCATCACGGTGGATGTGCTGGAGAAGAGCTCAACTCTTCCACTGATGGCAGGACAGGATTTGACTGGGAAGACAAAAACAATTACACAGTTACACAAAAGAGCTAAGAATGAGTTTGTCCAAATTGACTCTGCCATAGAGATCCTATTAAATTAGTGCAGATAAATTCTTCAAATTCATTATTTTATTTTATCTTATCACAGCACTGGCAAACCATGGTCGATCAACTCCCTGACCAAAATGGCTGACCTTTATTCCATCATAAAAAGGTTAATGTCCCTTCTAGAATTCTATGATAAACTTACATACAGTAATGAGAGATAATTGACAGGTCTACTCACAGTGCTTGAGAGAAACATTCAATGTGCCAGGGGATGAGAGGGACATGAGACATGGCTTCAGTTCATATCAGGAGAGAGTTCCAGCTAACTACAAACGTTTAGAGAATGTTCCCTTAAAACTTCTTCAGGATTGGTGGTTCCCTGTGGGACGGTTGAGCTAATGTAGGCAAATCCGATTATTATGAGTTGTAAGTAACAAGAAAATTTCCAGGACATAGACACATCTGATATTGGCAGAAAAATTATTGTTAATCTAACTGCACTGTCCAATTTACAGTAGCTATTACAGTGAAATAATACCGTGCTATTGTTTGAGGAGAGTGCACAGTTTTGAACATGAAAAGTTATTAAAAAACAAATTAGGTACATTTGGCAGTCTTGATACAACATTTTGAACAGAAATGCAATGGTTCTTGGAACAGTCAAAAACTTTGTGCACACACTGCTGCCATCTAGTGGCCAGAATCTAAATTGCACCTGGGCTGGCATAATACATTGTGGCTTTCTCTTGCATTTCAAAGATTATGGTACAAAAACAATATAAAAAAGTTTTTTTTCTTTGTATTTATTTTTTACCATATCTAATGTGTTATATTCTCCAACATTAATTTAACATTTCCACAAACTTCAAAGTGTTTCCTTTCAAATTGTACCAAGAATATGCATATCCTTGGTTCAGGGCCTGAGCTACAGGTAGTTAGATTTGGGTATGTCATTTTAGGCAAAAATTGAAAGGGGACAATTCTTAAGAGACTTWAGAGTCTCATTAGGTCATTAACTAGCGTTTCCAAAAGAATGTTCCTATGATGTGCAAGGAATGTTTCCAAGGGACCATTCCCTTAATGTCAAATAGTATTTACCCAGAATGTGGTTACCATGTTCTCAGAATATAAGATATTAATGTTCTAGGCACTATAAATAAGAACGTTGCAACATTCATGTGTCCAGTTCTGTGGGTTAGGAAAATATTCCAWCAACGTRCCACAAAACATACACAGAACATGATTGCCATGTTCTCAAAATATAAGATATACATTTTCTAGACACGTTTCARGGGAACGCTGCAAGAACATTTGTGTCAAAATAAAAATTCATTACAACTCCTGCCGACCCAATCAAGGCCCTGATTGGATAACCACTGATCCACTGTGTGAGAGTAGGGTAACTCCCTTAGCCTGTGTTGAACCCAGGCCACCAACACTAATGACAAACACCCTAACCACTGTCCCAATAAGGGATATCAAATCAATCTGTATTTGTCACATGCTTCGTAAACAACAGGTGTGGTCTGCTTTCTTATGGGCCCTTCCCAACAATGCAAAGAGAAAGAAAATAGAGAAATAATAGAAAAGTTAAACACGTAATAAGTGATAATAGATAGGTAATTAACAATTAGTAACGATGACTTGGCTACATACAAGGGGTACCAGTACCGAGCCAATGTGCAGGGGTACGAGGTAACTTAGGTATATATGTACATATATAACGAGGATTAATGTGACAGACAGTAAACAGTAGCAGCAACGTATGTAATGAGTCAAAAAGGGTCAATGCAGATAGTTCGGGTAGCTATTTGGTGAACTATTTAACTAACCATTTAGCACTCTAATGGCTTGGGGGTAGAAGCTGTTCAGGGTCCTGTTGGTTCCAGATTTGGTGCATCGGTACCGCTTGCCGGGCAGTAGCAGAAAGAACAGTCTATGACTTGGGTGGCTGGAGTCTTTGACAGTGATGTACTGGGATGTCTGCACTTCCCTCTGTAGTGCCTTGCGGTCGGATGCCAAGCAGTTGCCATATTTGAGCAAATCTTTTCTGAAGAGAAAGATGCGTTGTCTTGCTCTCTTAACAACTGTGTTGGTATATTTGGACCATGATAGATCCTAACTGATGTGGATACTGTACTTCACTACACCGCTYTCTATGTGAATGGGGGTGTGCTCGGGCCTCCGTTTCCTGTAGTCCATGATCAGCTCCTTTGTCTTGCTGACGTTGAAGGGGAGGTTGTTGTCCTGGCACCACACTGCCAGGTAACTGACTTCCTCCCTATAGGCTGTCTAATCGTCGTCGGTAATCAGGCCTACCACCGTCATGTCGTTGGCAAACWTGKTGATGTTGGAGTCATYCACGGCCACGCAGTCATCGGTGAATAGGGAGTACAGGAGGGGACTAAGCACACACCCCTGAGGGTCAGCGTGGTGAATGTGTTGTTGCCTACCCTCACCACCTGGAGGCGCCCCGTCAGGAAGTACTGGATCCTGTTGCAGACATAGCTGAAGTAGGGATGCTGAGGGTAAAACATAAGAAATTTCTTCACAAAAGTAATGCACTGGGGTTTTACTAATCCTGTATTAGCGGACCGATATAGCTATCTGTAGCACGGGTCAAAAATAATAKTCTGCGCCTGCCCAATTCTCATGATAAGGGTATATTTTGACTGTATAGAGCAAACATACTATGGATAAAGCCACATAAAAAAATAACAGAAACCAAAACKCAGAAGTTACAGAATAAGACTATAGTACGATATGWCAGGAACTCTGACCAGATATATTCATACCTATGCCGTCTATGTTGCAAGATTGATGTAATTCTCTCCACGTCAACAAACTCCCCGCATAGACCTAACCATATATCTTTTGAGGGTGTATGTTCATTTTCCCGGCATTTTGTTACACATTTCCTTGCTGCTGCGGAAAGATAACCTATTCATTTCAGTGGAGAGGATTGGAGTGTATCCACAAGAACAATACTGATAAGMAGAWGACATGGGTCTGGTTGAATAATAATACCTGTGATGTCATGTATAACATGTAGAATTTCAGACCAAYAAGMGTCGCAGCAGTCTAAGGCACTGCATTGCAGTGCTAGAGGCGTTACTATAGACCCGGGTTCATTCCRGGGCTGTGCCACAACCGGCCGTGGTCGGGAGTCCCATAGGACGGTGCACAATTGGCCCAGCGTCATCSGGGTTAGGGGAGAGTTTAGTCGGTGGGGCTTTACTTGGCTCATCGCGCTCTAGCCACTCCTTGTGGCGGYCTGGGTGCCTGCGGGCTGACCCCGTTCGCCAGTTGAACGGTGTTTCCTCTGACACATTGGTGAAACTGGCTTCTGGGTTAAGCTGGCGGGTGTTAAGGAGGGCGGTTAGGCGGGTCATGTTTTGGAGGATGCATGATTCAACCTTRGCCTCTCCCGAGCCCGATGGGGGAGTTGCAGCGATGAGACAAGATCGAAAATTGGGGAAAAAATAAAAAAATATATAGAAAAAAAAATAATAAACATTTGTCCACACTGCCTCCAACACYTAGCAGGTATTTCTTWTTTAATTTCATACATTTTATTAGGGCTTATAAAAAAAACTATCTTGAACTCCCTTATTCGTTTACATMTAGTAGCTTTGTATAGTGTTTTCTATACCCTTACAAAAAAATCCTACAGGAATCCTGCAGGAATTTGACCCTTTGTGAAGGATGTCGTGTCTCTGCTATGGTTAAATGAGATGACATGCTATTTTCAAATCGATTACCTAATGTTTAATTGATTACGTGATTAAATTAAACCATGCAACAATTAAACCATTAATAACCTGGGGCACCACGGAAGCCTTAGTTTATATAGAGTGGCTATCTCCCGAATCCACTCTTAAAGATCTGAAGATCTTTTATATCAATAGCAGTCAATCATTAATTATTCTTTACCTTCTATCAGTCTCATCTGAATGTCGTAAAATTCTTGGTTATCTGCACGAACCCTAGCATTAATTATTTATTTAGTAACTAACTAAATAATCACAGAAATACACAACAAACAAACAGTAGATATTGGTTACTAACAAGGATACGAAAGTCCCTAGTGGGCTAAGCCGATATGACGGCTTGGTAGACAAAGGGAAGGGGGTGTGGACTGAGAAAGAGCGGGAAAGACAAATGGATTCATTACACACAGTCTATAATTATATTAATTGAAATGCTAATCCTTTGCCCATGAACAGCCGCTCATTCTAAAAGAAATTGCAATTCAAATTCACGCCCGGATGTCGATGTTGTCTTCTCTTTTGGAATCCGGTCCCTCTGCTGGAGAGTTCAGCAGAGTCTCTTTGGTTAACTTTCATTGAAGTCACAAAGCGGTTAGAATGGATACCTCAAAGTACCATTCAGAAATAGAATAATTGCTACGGCGGTTGTCTGTATTCTCGTCCTAGGTTTGTGTAATTTCTAGCTGCAGACTAGTAATTATACGGCTAAGACTTGCTCTTATTCTGTACGGATCGATAGTCTCAGAGTTTAACCATTTCCAGCCGTGTAGCCAATGCTCCACGTGGTATGGTCTTGTCCTTTAGTAGAGTTGTAGTTTAAACCACTTCACACACCAGCGTCACCCGGCATGTTTTGATCTTAGAAATTCAACCATTTTCAAACTTAGGTTTGAGTGGTCTGGTGTGAATTTAATCCGGAGTGGGTTTTATACATAACAGTGGAAAAGGGTGGTCCATGACTCCTAATGTGATGTCTGGGCTCACGGGGGTGTGGCRACTGACTAGTTAATCTTCATATGAAATCCATATTCTCATTTAGAAGGTTAATATCACATTACATCTTTTCACAAATAGTTCATGTTTAATCACATTTCACAATATTTAGATGTAAACCTGACAGCTGGGAAATGTATACTTTAAGAGATACRGTCATGTGTGTTTCCTGTTCTTCAGGAGATCACCAAATGAAACACTCGTCATAACTGTCCCTTAAGTGTCCACGGACTATTCCCACATTCTCAAAAGTAGCAATATTGTTTAATTCTCCCATTTTGGGGATTAGGAGTTTGGCCAAGTCTCTGTTCTGGGAGACTCTCTCCCTCAATACTGCATGGTAATTTCTACCTGGGATTTATGACCGGAGGTAATAAACCTGGTTTAGGAGAGAGAGTGAGGGGGGGGGCATGATCTACACCCAGAAAGGGCCACGTCATGACAGTCCGCCTKTGGTGGTTTAAATTGTGTGATTATCCTGCAAGTTACAAACCAACATAAAATTAATGACCACGTGATGTCCTGGTTGTAGATCATCATTGCAGTCCCCCTCTGGTGGTTGACCTTGGTAGGCTGTCTGAAAGCGGAGCGGTCTACCACTAGGATGGGCAGTGGATGTCCGGTTGGTGATCGCCGTTGCAGATTTATCTAGTTTGGCGTTGACATCATCGTATTTAGTTCTGGCTGTAGAATGCGATTTTGTTCCTGTAGAAGACGATTTTGTTGAAGTTTGTGCTTGTTTGTCGTCATAAGTTTTTGCAATTACATTTAATCGTTCAGTTTTCACACACAGTTCCACAACTTTTCCCTGTTCTCTCCACCTGTCCCTTTATGTCTACCGTGACCTGCTCGTGCTTCAGCTGTGCAATGTGGTATTGGACCGATGCCAATCCTGGATGGCAAGACATCAGGGCTAAACTGGAGAYAACCTTTACAAGGCCTACACCCGATGGTTGATTTTGGAGAGCGTTTGTCGCAATTTCTACAGTTTTTCCGCTAATGGCATAGTTAGGGTTGGTATCGCTGCTGAGGTCAGAGATCAATCCTTTAATGGGGGAGGTTTCACTAATTAGCAGGGGAGTGGGGGGAACCATGATCTACACCCAGAAAGGGCCACATCATGACAAGGAATTGTGCAYGTGTCCTGCAGGAATCCAGTAAGATTGGCAAAATCCTGAAGGAAAGGTCATTGATGCTCTTACAGGACTTCTGCAGGAGTATGACTTGTCCTGCAGATATTTTGAAAATCCTGCACAACCAAGTACATTTCTGCAGGAATCCTGCAGGACCGAAAGCTGCAGGATGATGATATTCGTACAGGTAGTGGTTGAAAAAGTACTTGAGTAATACTGTCATACTTTAATAAAAGTAAAGATACCTTAAAATAGAAAATGACACAAGTAAAAGTGAAAGTCACCCAGTAAAATATTGCGTAAAAGTCTAAAAATATTTGGTTTTAAATATACTTAAGTGTCAAAAGTAAAAGTAAAAGTACAAATTATTTCAAATTCCTTATATTAAGCAAACAAGATGGTGCTATTTTTCCCCCCATTTTCCTTCGGAAAGCCAGGGGCACACTCCAATGCTCAGACATAATTTACAAATGAAGCATGTGTGTTTAACGAGTCCACCAGATCAGAGGCGGTAGGGATGACCAGGGATGTGCTCTTGATAAGCGAGTGAATTGGACCATTTTCCTGTCCTGCTAAGCATTCAAAATGTAACGAGTACTTTTGGGTGTACTTTTGTAAAAAGTACATTYTTTTCTTTAGGAATGTAGTGAAGTAAAAGTTGTCCAAATTATAAATAGTAAAGTAAAGTACAGATACCCCCAAAAACTTCTTAAGTAGTACTTTCAAGTGTTTTTACTTAAGTACTTTACACCACTGCGTACATGATATGGCAATACCTGCAGGACCAAGTACATTCCTGCAGGAATCCTGCAGGACCAAAACCTGCAGGATTTTGATATTCCTGCAGGATATGGCAATTTCAAGCTAACTGCAGGATTTGAGATACAGTATGTTGTGACAACAGAGAAAAGAGACTTTTGAAATATAGTTCATTATCAGACATTTCAACTCAGCAGATGTGAGAAATGTAATAAATGATGAAGTTAAACTGTTCAACCTTTTCTCAGTCTACCTCCCACTTGTTGTAAACAGATGTAGTTCCCTTGTACACCTYGGATGTCTTTCAGGTAAACACAGGTGGTACGGATGTCTGTGCATTGGATTAACTGAACCTCATTTGAAATGCCAATCTCATTAAGAATCCCAGCGGCAGAGCCTCCTGTCTCRTGGTCTCTTATTGTGCATCTTGTTGTCATCACTGGGTCTATAGCAGACTTCACTGCCAACGTCAACAAAAGACCTGACCATCCTCAGTGACTCATGTTGTGTGACCACTACATGGTTTACTCGTTTRGATAAGGTACTTCCTGTTTTGGAATGAATGCGATCCCCATTAACGATCACTCTATGGTGAAATGTACATGGTTCTTTGTAAGTAACGTCTGACTTTCCAAGGAGAAAAGCCTCCCTCGATGTGGGGTTCCGTGCAACAGGATACCCTAGTAAAAATACACTCTTCTTTTTTTCACATTCGTTAGCTAGTTTGTAGCCCCTTAACATTTCTTCAACAAACCTTTTGCTCGCTTGGTTTGATTCTYTGCTGAATGTAATAGTGAGTTGTCTCGGGATGCGTTGGTAGATAGTGAACATTTCCACTATTTGGTCCTGGTAAACCTTGAGTGCCATGGAAGAGTTTACCGAGTCTCCAATAACCACTTTCAAAGATTAATGCACTTTGAGCCCACAGTCCCCCAGTTTCGGACAAATGTAGGTACTTGCAAAAGTATGTGGACGTTGTAGCTGACATGCCATTTCACATACAATTGTTTAAACCTGATAACAAATTCTTGAAAGAACATCTAAGCCATATCAATGTCATGAGAGGTAACRGTGTCATTCAGTAGACAATAGGTACCCTGCACCAGTAGCAGCAAATGGTGTAAGTACTGCCTGGGTACAATCTCATTTAAACAGGGGAGGCTATAGAACAGCAGGAAGTGTCGGAACTCTGTGGCTTTCCAATATTTGAGTAAATTAATTGGTCTTGTCATATTTACAGGTGGTTTTGTGGCAAGCAATCTTTTGTTCATACGCTCTATTTCTCTTCCAATGTACCAGGACTCAAAGTGTCACGTTCTGACCTTAGTTCCTTTTTTATGTCTTTATTTTAGTTTGGTCAGGGCGTGAGTTGGGGTGGGCATTCTATGTTGTTTTTCTATGTTTTGTTCTGTATGTTATATTTCTATGTGTTTGGCCTAGTATGGTTCTCAATCAGAGGCAGGTGTCAGTCGTTGTCTKTGATTGGGAGCCATATTTAGGTAGCCTGTTTTCTATTGTGTTTTGTGGGTGATTGTTTCCTGTGTTAGTACCATATGGTACTGTTTTGGTTTTCATTTGTTCTTTTGTATTTTGTATTCATTCTCTATTAAATTATATTATGGATACGTACCACGCTGCATTTTGGTCCTCCTCTCCTTCCACCAACGAAAGCCGTTACACAAAGAGTGATATTTGGACCAAGTAAGATGCAGTGCATGTAATCAAAAGCAAACCTTCCAATCATTTCGAAAACATTACGGAACATTGAAGAAGATGCATCCTTAACACCATGTAAGACATTCCCTGACTCCACCACCAAGTCAACCTCTCTGCGGTGTTTAGTGTCTGTGCGTGGCTCTGGCTCGCTCTCAAGCGGATACACTCTAGTGAACCCATTACCCTTTTCTACCACTTCTCCTTTGTGATAGCACCAGTTGCACCCATGGTCACCATTGAATTGTTTGATATTCTGTACTTTGCAGCGAGCAGGGGAATTGCAAATACATAGTAAACTGTACACACYTACATTTGTGGGCGTCCCTCTCAACTGGCATGTCAAGCCCTCCCCCTCAAGTGAAACACACCAATCCACAAAGGGCTGAAGGAAATAATTCATTTCTGGGCTCTTTGGCCCAAACCACAGCCCCACAAGACAGATGTGCTTCATTKTTARGCAGTATATTTGTCCAACATGCCAGTATAGTTCATTAACTGTMACTTTTAGGGGCAATATGTGAAAGGGAGAGGACTTGAATATTGGAACGCCTTCCAAATTCCATGAGAATGAAAGGTTCATTAAATCAGTGTCCTTACGGGCATCTATTGTACAGTGCACCATTGTACAGTCAATGTCATCTATACTATCTGTGCTGCTCTTGGATGTAGAATAATTATATTCGAATGCGTTGCAGAATTTGGGGTCTGATAACTTTTCCTCTAGTTGTTTTTTGACTGACAATTTCARGAACACTGATCAACTCTTGACAAGAGATGACATATCCCCAGGGAGGCAAGCACATGATATGCAATGATCTGGCACTTCCCTCCCTGCCAAAGAAATACTGGCATGTTGGACAAATATACTGCGTTTCAAAAGTGTCCTTACAGTCAAAAGACTTCATACACCTGTAGAGACCATTGGGATGTATAATGTCTAATAAATCACTGAGAGCTATCTTGGTGGTTGTGTCTTTGAGCATAGCAGAGTATAGCAGAGACTCATCTTCAGTCATTCTTACATTTGGATAGATTTAGACTTTTCTCACCCCACCCTGTCCTCCAACTTGATTTATGATGTCCCTGCCTTGTCCATCTACTTTTTGTCCGTCTTGTGAATGGTGTACGTTCTTGGAGGTAGGCCTTCAATTCCAAGACTACGCCTATAGGCTAGATTAAATGAATGGGGTAGAATAGGTAAGAGGGAATTGAAAAGGAGATGAAAATAGCTAACCAAGATACTCAGAACAGTGTTTCCCCTAGGATGGTAGTAGGCGTGTCCAAAGACACCGTTTTAGAGGCCCTCTAGGCCGCAGAGACAACATTTTTCTGTTTTAAAAGTTTCCTGCAATTTMACACATTTTCCCATGGGGCGGAGAGAACGTTTTTAAGGTTGTTTCCTGCAATTCCACACATTRTGTCATGGCTTACTGTATGTCGTGTTCTTATGCTATTTACATTTTTTGTCATTTTTSAGGCTCTTATCCAGAGCGACTAAACAAAAATATAAATGCAACATGCAACAATTTCAATGATTTTACTGAGTTACAGTTCATATAAGGAAATCCGTCAATTGAAGTAAATTCATTAGYCCCTAATCTATAGATTTCACATGTCATGGGAGGGGTGCAGCCATGGGTGGGTTTGGGAAGGCATAGGCCCACCCACTTGCGAGTCAGGCCCAGCAAATCAGAATGAGTTTTTCTCCACAAAAAGGGCTTTATTACATACTCCTCAGTTTCATCAGCTATCAAAGTAGCTGGTCTCAGATGATCCAGCAGGTGAAAAATCTGGATGTGGAGATCCTGGGCTGGCGTGTTTACACGTGATCTGTGGTTGTGAGGCCGGTTGTACGTACTGCCAAATTCTCTAAAACAACATTTGAGGAGGCTTAAGGTAGAGAAATTAACATTCAATTATCTGGCGTGGACATTCCTGCAGTTATCATGCCAAATGCAGGCTCCCTCAAAACTTGAGACTTCTATGGCATTGTTGTGTTACAAAACTGCACATTTTAGAGTTCCCTTTTATTTTCCCCAACACAAGGTGCACCTGTGTAATAATCATGCTGTTTAATCAGCTTCTTAATAACCTGTCAGGTGGATGGATTATAAACATTTGAGAAATAAGCTTTTTGTGCATATGGAACATTTCTGGGATCATTTATTGCAGTTCATGAAACATGGGACCAACACTTTACATGTTGRGTTTATATTTTTGTTCAGTATACAGTATATATATATATAAATAAAATCAGTTCCCACTCCTAAATGCATATAGGGGAAACACTGCAGAAATAACTGGCCTATCAGGCTCTGGGTTGAGACAGAGAACAAAAAARACCCCAACATCACCTATCCATTTAGGCTCCTACCCATTGAGGTGATGTTCCCTTTTGAGCCTATAGGGAAGAAGAGTAATTTTGTTTTAAAAATAAAACGGAGGAGTATAAGTATATATATTTTTTCTTAATTATTATTATTTATTTTTCTCATATCCAATTGGTAGTTACAGTCTTGTTCCATCGCTGCAACTCCCGTACGGACTCGGGAGAGGCAAAGGTTGAGAGCCGCGCGTCCTCCAAAACACAACCCGCCAAGCCGCACTGCTTCTTGATACAATGCACGCTTAACCCGGAAGCCAGCCGCACCAATGTGTCGGAGGAAACACCGTATACCTGGTGACCGTGACAGGGTGCATGTGCCCGGCCCGCCACAAGAGTCGCTAGAGCGCGATGGGACAAGGACATCCCGGCCTGCCAAACCCAGCCCTAATCCGAACYACGCTGGGCCAATTGTYSGTRGCCTCATGGGTCTTCTCGGTCGCGACACAGCCCGATATTGAACCAGGATCTGTAGTAACGCAGCTAGCACTGCGATGCAGTGCCTTAGACCGCTGCGKCACTCGGGAGGCCYTGTATAAGTATATTAGCTAGCTAATTAGTATTTTCAGGTTATATCCCTACTCTTAGCTAACGTAGCTAGCTACTTAGCTAGCCTGCTAWGTCATGGCTGTGTTTGCTAACGTTAGCTAGCTAGCTACGTCATGACTGTGCTAGCTAACGTCAGCTAACATAAACTCACCCCATTCCGTACAAAATGTGGCCGTAACGCGGCATTCAGACGAGGCTGCAATGAAACGAATGGGACTGTAGTGACTGTGTTGGCATCAAAATCCGGGGTGTGAAACTACGTTTCGATTCAACGTTGATTGACATTGGTAATGGATAACAGTATTGGAGAAAATATGAAAAACTGCACCCCCTCTGACGCTGGTACGTTAATCCATGACGTGTCACTACGTAAAGTACAGCGCGCATTTGCACTCATTTTGTGCCGCTAGCAGCTCTTTCACACCAGGGGTAGCCTCTTCTCTGCAGATTAAATCATGCCTAAAACCTCTTAGCACTAGGGGTCAGAAATTTTTTTTTTCTTAAAATACTTCCAAGGTAAACGGACATTTTCTCTGGCCCAGATCGTAGAAAATGCATATAATTTACGATTAGGATAGAAAACACTCCAAAGTTTCCAAAACTTGTCAAAATATTGTCTGTGAGTATAACAAAGTATTCTGCAGAGAAAACCTGAGAATTCTAACCGGAGTGTATTGAAAAAAAAATCTGTGTTTCCTGGACCGTCTTTTTCCATTTATAGGGGTATACAACCAGATTCCTTTTCCAATGGCTTCTCAGGCTGTGACCAGGCTTTAGCATAGTTTCAGGTTTTTTTATTTTGAAAAATGAGCGTGATTTTTCAAAAGTAGTTCAGGTGTCTCTCCGAATAGTTCCTGGCTATCCATTTTTTCCTTTCTCTCTTTAATGAATAGTTATGGTCGGTTGAATATTTACGATTATGTTTTTTAAAAACAACCTGAGAATTGATTTAAAAAACATTTGACATGTTTTCTTGACCATGTAGAACTTTTTGGAATTTGTCGAAGGAACAAGGTTTTGGTTTTCGAACATAACGCGCAACTCATTTTTTGTGAATCAAAATAAATAGAACATTTGTTGTGTACTGGAGTCTCGTGAGTGATAACATCCGAAGATTATCAAAGTAAGCGATTAATTTATTGCTTTTCTGACTTTCGTGACCAATGCTAATATATAAGGCTACTGTTCTAGCAGTGATTGCTACACTCACAAAAGCTTGGATTTCTTTCGCTGTAAGTATATTTTCAAAATCTGACACGATAGGTGGATTAACAAACAGCTAAGCTGTGTTTTGGTATATTTCATTGTTGGATTGCATGATTATAAATATTTTTGTAATATTTTTGCATTGGCGCTGCAATTCTAGCGGTTGTTTAGGAAAGTGATCCCGTAAAAGGGATCCGTAGCGCAGAGAAGTTAACCATATACACTTGTAAAAAAGCTTCATTATTCATGATTTTTGTCTAAATTAATATAATTATTGCTAATATTAAACTAATATTTCATGACTAGGGTGCCAATTGCATTTTTTTTGCACGTCATACTGCGAGCCATATGACATTGCAAAAGCCGGAACAGCTGGATTCACTTGTGAGGCTAACGTTAGCGCAGCCCTAAATCCCTCTTCAAATTCGACACAAACCTTCAAACAGGTATGTGATGAGACATTACATAAACTCTTTGTTTTATTTACATTTTAAAGTTGATTAGTTGGACAAATCYGGTGAAAAAACCTGTTTCTTCACACAACATATTTCCCCCTTTCAAGATCACTTCGTAGCCTTCTTCTTCGTTTGAGCAGTCCTGGAACGCCTCTTGGTCAATCACCTGTTRGTCAAGACGGAGAAGTGCGAATTCCAGGGAATTTCCAGTATCCTTCCTGGGTTACCAAATCAGCCCGCAGGGACTGAGGATGGAGGACAAGAAGGTAGATACGGTAAGGTCATGGCCAGTCCCAAACACCATCAAGCGGTTACAACGGTTTCTGGGGTTTGCCAACTTCTACCGCCGCTTCATCAGGAACTTCAACGCCGTTGCCGCCCCTCTCACCTCCCTCCTCAAGGATGGGCCTCGTAGGTTGGTATGGTCTCCAAAAGCAGACGAGGCCTTTCGTCTCCTCAAGGGGCGTTTCACCTCCGCCCCCTTGCTAAAACACCCAGATCCCATGCTACCTTTTGTGAGGTAGAGGGGTGGGGGCAGTTTTGACACAAAACAGGGTAACACATTGAAATTGTTTCCTTGTGCTTTTTTCTCTCCAAGAAACGAATCTCCTCAGAGAGGAATTACAACGTTGGGGGCTCAATGCGATGAAGTTGGCATTAGAGGAGTGGAGACATTGGCTGGAAGGCYCCAAGGAACCATTCGTCATCCTCACCGACCATCGGAACCTAGAGTACATACYGACAGCGAGGAGACTGAATCCGCTCCAAGCCAGGTGGGCACTTTTCTTCACCAGATTCGACTTCACGCTGACCTATCACCCAGGTTCTAAGAACATCAAGGCCAATGCTGTCTATTATCTACTACATCAATTCGGGAAGAGGTTCTGTCGCAGAATCCCATCCATCCGAGTTGTGGGGTCCAGTGGTTTGGGGACATAGATGTGGACAGCTCTAAAGAGGGAGTCTTGCACACAGGAATTGACCTCCCGAGCGCAATTCTATGCTTCCCCATGGATAAGGGATCGGCTGCTGACTGCACACACAGTGTCGTGCTGGACATCCAGGTTATTTCTCGGCACCATCCATTCCAACTGAGAAATAATGGTGGCCCACCTTGGTGCAGGATGTACTT
>NC_036842.1:49886069-49891478 GCF_002910315.2 Salvelinus sp. IW2-2015
TCCTTCCCTGGGCAGAGTACGCCCAGAACTCCCTACGTCACTCCTCCACTGGGTTGACCCCCTTCCAGTGTGTTTTGGGTTTTCAACTGGCCCAGTTTTCAACTGGCCCCATACACCCTGGGCCAGACTGCAGCTCCTGCGATAGATGAGTGGTTCTGGTGCACGGAGGAGGTGTGGAGCGACACGCACGTGAGACTCCAGCATGCCYTCCATTGTCAGAAGGAACAGGCAGACCACCACCGCAGTGAGACCCCTGTGTTCCATCCTGGGGACTGCATCTGGCTCTCTACCAGGAACCTCCCACTCCGCCTGCCCTGCAAGAAACTGAGCCCCTGGTTTGTGGGGCCGTTCAAGGTTCTCCYGAGGGTCAACGAGGTGACATACAGGTTACAATTACCCAGTCACTACCATATCTCACCCTCTTCATGTCTCCCTTCTCAGGCCGGTGGTWCCTGGTCCCCTAGCTGATACTGTCCCCCATGACACACCCTCACCCCCCCCCTGGAGGGGGGTCCGGCATACGCTGTCAGATCCCTACTGGACTCCCGACGTCYTGGGGGCCGGCTCTAGTATCTGGCGGACTGGGAGGGGTATGGCCCAGAGGAGCGGTGTTGGGCTCCGGTGGAGGACATTCTGGATCTCAACATCATCTGTGATTTCCACCTCGGTCCTCGTCATCCCTCTGATCGGCGTCGTCCTGCGGCTGGAGCCGCGCGTCAGAGGGGGGTACTGTCACATCTGCTCCTCCCCTCCGGCATACGACGTCGGCAGAATACTAACCGCCGGTCCTGGGATTCATCATTACACACATCTGTTAATCATTATTATTCACACATGGACTTCATTACCTTCATAATTTCCTCCCCTTTATATGTCACTCCCTTATGTTTTCTCACCAGTTGGTATTGTTCTTGTTTACTGGCATGTAGCCTTATGGAATTGTCTTGTTACTGGGTTTGTTTTATTAAACGTTGCACCTGCTTCCCGACTCACAGCTCGGTTATTACAGGGTCACTGCCCAACAATCAGCCCCTCGGGTTACTACCCAACCACCAGCCCCACAGATAAGTGCATAAGTGCCTTTCAAAAAGTGTGTTTGTCATCTTTTAATGTTGGACAGTGCTAAGATATTAGTATATGATTACTAGGACCATCGGCAGAGGGGATGACTCCTTTGGGCATAACAAATGCCACGCTGCAGGCTTGCAGTAAAGGTGGCATCTCCAGCCAACACAGCCATGGTGAAAGACCTGGCTGTGGTTGTGTTAGTCTCGGGAGGAGATTTCTACCCATATCTGGAAAATTGGGAACGCCAATAAAGGAACTTCAGSAAAGCCGGCCCTTAAAACTGGAGTGCGCGCAATTCAAATAAATAATCATAAGAATTATGGAAATTAAATATTAAGGTACATATAAGTGTCTTATATCGGCTGAAAGCTTAAATTCTTGCTAATCTAACTGCACTGTCCGATTTACAGTAACTACAGCGAAAACATGCCATGCGGTTGTTTGAGGACGGCGCCCCACATCAAAATATTTTTCCACCGGCACAGGTTTCATACATTCACAAATAATTATTAAATATTCACTCACTTTTGAAAATCTTCCTCTGATTTGTCATCTAAAGGGTCCCAGCTATAACATGTAGTGTCATTTTGTTAGATAAAATCCTTCTTTATATCGCAAAAGGTCTGTTTAGTTGGTGCCATCGATTTGAGTAATCCACTCGTTCAACATGCAGAGAAATTAATCAGAAAATCTACCCCTAAACTTTGTTTTAACAAGTCAAAATACGTTTCTGTTTACTCCTCAGATACCCTAAAATGTCATCAAACTACAACATTTCTTATGGAAAGAAGTATGTTCAATAGGAAACCGATTTTAGCAGGTGCGTCCTGTCTTCATGGCGTGCGCAAACACGAATTTCCAAGACTGTGTCCCTCTACTAAAACTGATATTTCTTATTCGTTTTTGAAGTTACAAGCCTGAAACCTTGTACATAGACTGCTGACACGCTGTGGAAGCCATAGGAATTGCATCCAGGGAGCTAATTGTCAATATTACCTTTTACTTGCCTTTCTAAGAGGATGGTCTCTCAAAAACAAAAAATTCTGGTTGGAATTTCTTTGGATTTTCTCCTACATTATTTTAACATTTCTACAAACTTCAAAGTGTGTTCTTTCCAATGGCATCAATTATATGCATCAGGGCATGAGCAYCAGTCAGTTTACTTTGGGCACGTCATTCAGGCGGAAATGGAGAAAACAGGGGCCTAGCCCTAAGTCAAATTGGGAAAAGTAAAATTGGTAATTGGTACGGGAAACGTTTAGACCGTAATGCTGCCCTAAAAAGTTACTTTCAGTGGCAAAACCAATTTATTAACTTATAAAATGTTTTACTTTGACCCGATTTGTAGAAACTGTGCAGAGCAAGTTTCCAGATATACCCCCTCCCCAAATTCATCTGCGCAGCACTGAGGGAGAAGATGAATGATGAGCATAAACTTCACATCAGGTATAGGTTTACATACTTCCTTGTCAATGTGTAGGTGTGTTGATTGTTAATATTAAAATGTCTGTGGTTTTCAGACAATACGCAACCCTTAGCCCTAAAGGACCCCTTTCATTCAGTTAATAATATATAATATAACCCCTCTTTCACTTCCTACTTTTCCTGGGGGYGTCAGCTTTTTTWACTTTTTCATCTGGAACGATGASTGAAAACTTCACATCAGGTATAGGTCTATGCTGTTGTGTCACTTCAATGAGGCCATTTTCATGGTTCGGACCATGGTTCAGATGCGAGATGCGGTTTTTATTTTATTTTAGCATAGTGAGAAAAGATAATCAATATTTTTAAAAAGGAAAAAGAAACATGTTTTTTTGTAACATGTTTAATAGTATTTTATTACATAGGCTAATCATTACCAATGTGACTGAGTTGACAGCCTATTAGTAATAATGCATATATGGGCTTAATAACGTACAACCCCTTTCATTGAGTTGGATTTATGATGGTAAGTACTATTCTGGTGAGTATATCCTAACCGTTACTTGTTATTTCCTTTGTCACACGCACACACACACACAGTTTCTGTCGTTACATCCTATGAACTCTGCCCCTTATCTCTCTCCTCTCTTCTGCAGTTAGACCGAGCCTATGAACAATAGTGAGACAAACTAACACAGGCAGCAGCACTGGACAGCCATGCAGGCAAAGGTAACACAGCACACAGTTTCAGCCTCTCATTTCTCCCTTTAAAACGGAGCCTAACACACATGCATACTCAAAGATGTTGTTGGTGTACCAGCCATATTATAACTATCACCAAGTTTACCATTGCAGACATTCCCTTCACACCAATGCACGTAAGCTGTTCATGTGATGTTACCATTACTCTRACTGTTGTTAAATAATATGCTTTGACCATATTTATTCAAAATCTCATATTTTCTCACTCCTAGGAATCATATTTTATTCAGTGCTGGTGAAATGGATAATCAAACATGTCGGCTGTTGCTTCATTGGATAATACAATSTCATRTTATATCTTGTGCAATCTGTCCATTCTTTTGAAAGAATGTGGATTATCCTATATTAAATTCTTAATGTAGGCCTTTTAAAATTATAAACTTGGATTAGCTAACACAACGTGCCATTGGAACACAGGAGTGATGGTTGCTGATAATGGGCCTCTGTACGCCTATGTAGATATTCCATGAAAAAATCTGCCGTTTCCAACTACAATAGTCAAATACAACATTAACAATGTCTACACTGTATTTCTGATCAATTTGATGTTATTTTAATGGACAAAAAAATCTGCTTTTCTTTCAAAAACAAGGACATTTCTAAGTGACCTCAAACGTTTCAACGGTAGTGTGTGTGTACAGTTGAAGTCAATCTCTAACAAACTCTAGTTTTTGGCAAGTCGTTAGGACATTACTTTGTTTGCATGAACACAAGTAATTTTTCCAAACAATTGCTTTAAAGACAGATTATTTCACTTATAATTCACTGTATCACAATTCCCGTGGATCAGAAGTTAACATACACTCAAGTTGACTGTGCCTTTAAACAGCTTGCGAAAAATTCCCAGAAAAATGATGTCATGGCTTTTAGAAGCTTCTGATAGGCTAATGACATAATTTGAGTCAATTGGAGGTGTACCTGTGGATGTATTTCAAGGCCTACCTTTCAACTCAGTGGCTTTTTGCTGACGTCATTGAAAATCAAAAGAAATCAGCCAAGACCTCAGAAAAAAAATGTGTAGACCTCCTGTCACTTCGTCGTCGAACTGGGAGCATACTTTCAGAACAACGTGCAAGCGTGATCTGGGTTCCACATCTTTATTTTAAATGAAACGCACAAAACAAATAACGCAAGACGAAACCGTGATGACAATGGAGTGCTGACATATAACTACCCATAAAACAATATCCACAAAACACAGGTGAAAAAAATTGATACTTAAAATATGATCCCAATTAGAGACAACGATTACCAGCTGCCTCTAATTGGGATCATATAAATCACCAACAATAGAAAATAAAACTAGAAACCCCACATAGAATATATTAAACTAGACTAACCCCCCGTCATGCCCTGACCTACTCCCCATAGAAAATAAGACTTCTCTATGTCAGGGGACGTGACACCTCACAAGTCTGGTTCATCCTTGGGAGGCATTTCCAAATGCCTGAAGGTACCAAGCTTCATCTGTACAAACAATAGTATGCAAGTATAAACCATGGGTCCACGCAGCCATTCAGACCGGCTCAGAGAAGGAGACGCCATTCTGTCTCCTAGAGATGAACGTTACTTTGGTGCGAAAAGTGCAAATCAATCACAGGAACAACAGCAAAGGACCTTGTGAAGATGCTGGAGGAAACAGGTACAAAAAGTATCTATTATAACACAGTAAAAAAACGATCCTATATCGACATAACCTGAAGGCGCTCAGCAAGGGGTAGAAGCCACTGCTCGAAAATCCACCATAAAAAAGCCAGACTACGGTTTTGCAAAACTAGCACATGGGGACCAAATATCGTACTTGTGGAGAAATGTCTCTTGGTCTGATGAAACAAAAATAGAACTGTTTGGCCATAATGACTATTGTTTATGTTTGGAGGAAAAAGGGGAGGCTTGCAAGCCGAAGAACACCATCCCAACCGTGAAGCACATGGGTGGCAGCATCATGTTGTGGGGGTGCTTTGCTGCAAAGGAGGGACTGGTGCACTTCACCAAAATACAGATGCATCATAGGCAGGAAAAATGATGTGGATTATATTGAGCAACATCTCAAGACATCAGCTCAGGAGTGAAACTGGTCGCAAATATCTTCTACAATGGGACAAATGACCCCAAGCATACTTCCAAAGAAAGTTGTGGGCAAAATGGCTTAAGGAC
>NC_036842.1:49891503-49963273 GCF_002910315.2 Salvelinus sp. IW2-2015
GGAAGTGTACTACACTTAGGTTGGAGTTCATTAAAAACTTTTTTTTTCAACCACTCCCACAAATCTCTAACAAACTCTAGTTTTTGGCAATCGGTTAGGACATTACTTGTTGCATGACACAAGTAATTTTTCCAAACAATTGTTTAAAGACAGATTATTTCACTTATAATTCACTGTATCACCCAATTCCCGTGGATCAGAAGTTAACATACACTAAGTTGACTGTGCCTTTAAACAGCTTGCGAAAATTCCAGAAAAATTGATGTCATGGCTTTTAGAAGCTTCTGATAGGCTAATTGACATAATTTGAGTCAATTGGAGGGTACCTGTGGAGTATTTCAAGGCCTACCTTTCAACTCAGTTGCTTCAACAAAGTCAAGGTATTGGAGTGGCCATCACAACGTCCTGACCTCAATCCTATAGAAAATTTATGGGCAGAACTGAAAAAGCGTGCGAGCAAGGAGGCCTACAAACATGACTCAGTTACACCAGCTCTGTCAGGAGGAATGAGCCAAAATTCACCCAACTTATTGTGGGAAGCTTGTGGAAGGCTACCCAAAACGTTTGACCCAAGTTAGACAATTTAAAGGCAATGATACCAAATACGAATTTAGTGTATGTAAACTTCTGACCCACTGGGAATGTGATGAAATAAATAAAAGCTGAAATAAATAATTCTCTCTACTATTATTCTGACATTTCACATTCTTAAAATAAAGTGGTGATCCTAACTGACCTAAGACAGGGAATTTTGTACTTGGATTAAATGTCAGGAATTGTGAGAAACTGAGTTTATATGTATTTGGCTAAAGTGTATGTAAACTTCCGACTTCAACTGTATATACACACACAATTATATAACAGTTATATGATCTACAGCCTGGTCAATCAAGTTATTGTTTCCGATATTTTCGGACTACTAAACAACCATTGATTTAGAACCACTGAGAGTTTCCGCAAGTTCCGAAGAAAGCAGGAGTTCCAGCACCATTCCAGGACCAAAAGTCCCCACAAGTATAGTAAAACAATGAAAATTTTCCCTTGTGGGGACATTTCCCATGTCCCCATTAGGAAAAAGGCTATTTGAAGCTTAGAGGTTATGGTTAGAATTAGGGTTAGAATTAGGGTAAGGGGTTAGTGAATAGGTCAGGTTAGGAGTTAGAGTTTCGGGTTATGGGTTAAGGTTAGGTTTAGGGTTAGGGAAAATTGGATTTTGAATGGAAATCAGTTTTAAGTCCCCACAAGGATAGAATAACAAACTGTGTGAGTGTGTCAGTGGAGGCTCCCCAGGGGAGAAAGGGGAGGACCATTTTACTCAGTAAATTTCATGAAAATAATGAAACATTAAAAAAGTTATCCGTATTAGATACAATTAAACTAAATATATTCTCCTGTCAGCACATATCTGATTTAAACACACTGTTTTGCAATGAAGGCCTACAGTAGTCAGTCAATTAGGCCCGAATATATGGATTTCACATGACTGGGAATACAGATATGCATCTGTTGGTCACAGATACCTTTAAAAAAAGGGAGGGGAGGGGATCAGAAAACCAGTCAATATCTGGCGTGACCACCATTTGCCTCATGCAGCGCGACACATCTCCTTCACATAGAGTTGATCAGGCTGTTGATTGTGGCCTGTGGAATGTTGTCCCATTCCTCTTCAATAGCTGTATGAAGTTGTTGGATATTGGCGGGAACTGGAACACGCTGTCGTACACGTCAMTCCAGAGCATCCCAAACATGCTCAATGGGTGACATGTTTGGTGAGTATGCAGCCTATGGAAGACCTGGGACATTTTCAGCATCCCGGYGTTGTTTACAGGACCTTGCGACATGGGGCCGTGCATTATCATGCTGAAGCATGAGGTGATGGTGGCGGATAACTGGCACGATAATGGGCCTCAGGGGGGGCTGGCGTGGTCACACGTGGTCTGCGGTTGTGAGCCCAGTTGGACACACTGACCCCCTTTTCTAAAATGACATTGGTTGTGGCTCATGGTAGAGAAATTCATATTAAATTCTCTGGCAACAGCTCTGGTGGACATTCCTGCAGTCAGCATGCCAATTGCACGCTCCCTCAAAACTTGAGACATCTGTCACATTGTGTTGTGTAACAAATCTGCAKATTTTAGAGTGGTAATGATCATGCTGTTTAATCAGCTTCTTGATATGCCACACCTGTCAGGTGGATGTATGATCTTTGCAAAGGAGAAATGCTCACTGACAGGGATGTAAACTAATTTGTGCACAACATTTGAGAGAAGCTTTTTGTGCATCTGGAACATTTCTGGTATCTTTTATTTCAGCTCATGAAACATAGTACCAACACTTTACATGTTGCGTTTATATTTTTGTTAAGTATAGCTAAATATAGCAACAAAGTTGCTAAATTGTCAACACTGCTAGCTAATGCTAACGACAACATAGTGAATTTTTTGTTGAAGAACCCCGTTCATTGCACAAACTTCTGGGTTAAAGCCAACATCGATCATGTAATGGACGAACGTCTGCTTATTCGAACWGCACAACACAACGAGAAGGTAAGAAAAAACAGGGAAACTGCATTTTGGGGCATGTAAGAGCTTTTACTAGGGGGCACGTTGCTTCGTCCTGAGAATTGTAATTGTTAATAATGGCTCATTATTTAAAATTAACAAGGAGCTTGCAGGAGCTTGCAGAAGTAATTGCACGTTATGATGCTTTCCTTATGGACGTTTCTACTGTCTTCTCTGGGATGCCGAAATCAATTCAGAATGATTTGATAGCTTCCATTCCATCATCCATTAAAAGTGAGATTAAAAGAGAGGTTGACGCAGCAAATGTTTCTGCATGGCAAATGGATGAAACCACAGACATCATGTATGTGGATGATCAGGGCTTTATTCAGGAACATTCCTTGGGCTACTTTGAAGTGTCAAGTGGGCGAGATGCGCCGTCTGTATTTGACTTTGTGAATTCTGAGATGTCTGAGTTTAACTTTCATGGAGAAAATTGTTCCGAAACTTCAGTGGTGTGTCTCATATTGTCACACCATACCTGTGTTCTTTGTTTGTCGTTGCCAGTCTGTTGATCATAAAACCTTTTTGTTTCCCTGCTCCTGCCTGTTTTCCTGGTCCTGTTTTCCAGTCCTTCCCGGTTTGACCGTTTTCCTGCCCTGACCCTGAGACTGCCTGCCGTTTTGTACCTTACCCCACCGTTCTGATTATTTAATCCTTGTTCAGCACTAACTGCCTGCCGTTCTGGACCCTTTACACCCTTCTGGATTACTGACCACTGCCTGCCTTGATCTGTCGTTTGCCTACCCCTGTGGTTGTTACTTCTACACCGTCTGCTTCTGGGTCTTACATAAATGTGATACAAATATGCCAAGGGAAGCCAATCTTCGGCTAAAAAAAATTACTAATAAAAAACATATAACATCATGTATATTTCGTCTCTCTGTTTCATAATTTTCCTTCAATTCGCAAGAGGCTCAATTTATTTTGCCTCCCTTGCCAGGTCGCAATGTAAATGAGAACTTGTTCTCAACTTGCCTACCTGGTTTAATAAGGCGAAATAAATCGAATAAAAATAACAATGTAACAATAATTAACCAATAATAACCAATAACCAAAAACCAATAATAACAGCGATTCTTATCCAACCATAAATTCATACATTGTGCCCCTGGCCTGAGAGGATGGAAGTTCAATATGTAGCTAGATGTACTAGGTTAATGTTAACTAGTTGGTCAGGCACATCGTTGCCCATGAAAGAAAGTTAGGCTTGCGAGCAAGCATTTTAGCCAGGTAGCCTAGGACAACAAAAACTAAAAGCGTGTACTATATGACAGAGTCACAGACCGTTTCGGCAACATGAAAGATAGGGGCATGTCATTGACATTTCTCTACAAGTAGGGTGAGTCAACATGTTCGTTCTACTTGCACATGCACACACACACACATACTCCCACACAGGTGATCCGAGTGGCTGCTTTTCTTTAACAAGCTTGTTGATTTATCTGATCCCGTTCTCCCCACCAGGTACAATGTGTCACATTCAAGCATCTGAGCCGTTGTGGTCTTGAATCTAGCTCATAGATCTGTCATCCTAATGACTGATTTACAACTGTAAGCAAGGGAAATGTGTGTTCCTGATACAGCCAGTTAATTTAGGACTGCAGCCCTGTGTGCCTGACAGACAGCGCGGCTTGAAGCCTCCGATCTCTGTTCTCTTATTGTGTAGTCTGCTGTTCAGCACTCAAACCATGGTAAGAGGAGAGATGGGGGGAGAGAGAGGAGGGGGAGAGAGAGAGATGGAGAGCGATTGATGGAGAGAGAAAGGCGAGAGAGAAAGGTGTGATGATGAGTGAGAGAGGAGAAAAAAAGGCAGAATGAGAGAGAAAGAAAAAAACGAGCCCTGCCTTCTTCAAAATGGAAGCTGTTCCTGTGTGTGTGGATGAATCGTAAGCCAGCATGAGTGCAGTGTGCACAGAGCGGAGGAGGCGATGAGAAGATGGAGTGCCGGCCCTGACTGCCGCTCTCACTGTGTGAAAATTATCCCATTAATTCAGTTTCGCCTGGCCTCCCTGTGCCCTCTGCCTTGGAGAGCTGCAGAGATGATTCCCCATAGAATTAGGAATTTGAATACTAGAATACACATGAACCTTCTTATAATGGGATAAAGGTCAGCCATTTTGTAAAGGGAGTTGGTCAACTATGGTTTGCCAGTGCTGTGAAAAGATATTATGTAATAATAATAATTTATTTTAGGAATGTATCTGCACTGTATGTTTGTTAGCTAGCTAGTCAGACAGTTTAAGAGGAATGAATCCATTATCATTCATAAAAAAGGAGAAAGTGGTTGCAATCCAGCTTCAATCGCARCTGTCATCTAATCCGTTGTACSAGGTTTTCTAGTCTGGCTTCCGGCCCTTGCACATCACCAAAACAGCTCTGGTCATCGTTACCAACAACCTACAAATGGCTGCTTTGTCAGGATCTTCTAGCATTCACTTCCTTAGATCTCAGTGCTGCTTTTGACAACGTAAACCACATCATCCTCCTGCTGCGTCTCAGAGAGCACACTGCTGTCTCTGGAACAGCTCTAAACTGGTTCTCCTCCTACCTCTCCAACAGGAAGCAATATATCACTATTGTAGAGTCCAGATCGGAGGWGTCTGCAGTCACATGCGGTGTCCCACAGGGGTCAGTGCTGGGGCCTATACTGTTTTAAACTTGCATGCTTCCTCTTGGCCAAATCCTCAGAGATTATAACTTAAATTTCAACTGCTATACTGACGATACCCATGTCTACATTAACATCAAACCGGACATTATCTCTGCCCTAGCTAAACTCAGCAGCAAGACTAATGCTATGTTTGTTGCGACACCCAAGCAGGTCATCGGTGCTGGAAACATCTGCCCTACAATCAACAGCCAGGCCATCCACCTGTCCTGTTTCATCTCCAACCTAGGAGTCAAGTTGGATCCTTCTCTGTCCTTCGATGCKCAAATAAAACAAATATTTAAAACATAATTTTTCCATRTTAAAAACATTGCCCGGGTCATACCATCACTCTCCCAGCCAAATGCAGAGAAACTCATCCACACCCTCATCTTCTCTCYGATTGACTACGGCAATGCGCTGTTTGGGGGCCTCCCAGCCAAATCACTACAGAGGCTCCAACTAATCCAGAGCAGTGCTGCTAGGGTTCTGGCCAGACCACATCACCCCGATCCTGGCCCAACTCCACTGGCTACCGGTCAACTACAGGATAAACTTCAAAATTCTCATGCTTGTGTTTAAAGCCTTGAATGGATTGAGCCCCATCTACATCAGCGACTTAATCTCAATCAGCAAACCACCCCGCACTCTCTGCTCGCCACTCTCTACTGTTTCAAGTCCCCGAGACACATCTCCAAACTATGGGGMACTGAGCCTTCTACCACTCGCCTATAGAATGCTCTTCCTGACCATCTGAGAGCCGCTCCATCACATTGAACATTTAAAACCGGCCTTAAAATCCACTTTTACAGACTGTAATTTCCCCAGTCCTAGCCCCAATCTAAAATGGATTTAGCACCTAGCCCACTATTGCTATTTTGGTAACCCTTTACTTGACACCCAGTGCCATAACACYTTATGACCAGTCATAAKCATGTCATAATATGTCATAACAGCTGACATAACTTCTCATAATATGGTTATAACACTGTCATGATACATACATTTGGACCTGTTGTGACATATATTGCGTTATTTTATGGCTGGTTATGACACCTACATAAGAGTGTCAAAACCCAAAAAACCTACCACACAAGGCAAAACATTCCATTACACCATAGCCTATTTGTCAACAGTATAATGTTATATAACATTTTCTGAAATTGACCATATTAAATTATCATTGTAATTGCGCACACATTTATGTCAGACATGCACCTACCTCAAATGCTTTGTTTCTTATAACTGGGTGAATGCAGGAGCAGATTTCAGGTGCAGGACAAGACACCCTCTATTTGACTGATGACTGACATAAGGGTAAGTACGTGATAATGACACCGGACGGTCATAATGCTTCTTGAAAGTGTCATGAAGTTATTTAAAATATGATGAAAACAAACATGACTGTAAAGAATTAATTACAACAACAACCATGGACTTAAGAAACTTCTAGGRAGGGACAAAATACATTTGAATAAATTATGGTTTTGACACTCTTWTGTAGGTGTCATAACCAGCCATAGAATAACYATATATGCCACAACAGGTGTAAATATATGGGTCATGARAGTGTTATGACCATATTATGACAGGCTCTGGCAAGTTATGTCAGATGTTATGACATGGTTATGACTTTGTCATAACGTGTTATGAAGCTGGGTGTCAAGTAATGTGTTACCGCTATTTTACATGCCTTGATTCTAAATGTATGTTGTTTTTATCGTATATATATTTATTTTTTCTTAGTAGAGCTTTGTAATGAAACTGTAATGAAAAGTGCTATACAAATTAAATATATTATGATGATTATTATTATTATTATAKATTTTTCAAATTAACTGCCAATATGCAGTTCAAACAATGCAGTAAATCCACAGCCATACACTGTCTGAAATCAGTTGATGATAGGACTTAGACAAGTTCTAAATGCAACAAGTACTGATATTGTATCATATAATAAAACTCACAGCTTCCCAAGAAAACAAAAAATTGAGACATTTATGGTCTGTTTACATATACGTAACCCTGCACTTTGGCTCAGAACTGGTACCCCTTGTATTTAGCCAAGTTGTCGTTACTCATTGTGTTTTTATTCCTTGTGTTATTATTTTTCTATTATTTCAAAAAAAAAATCTGTCTCTGCATTGTTGGGAAGGGCCCCTTAAGTAAGCATTTCACTGTTAGTCTACACCTGTTGTTACAACGCACGTGACAAATAAAATGTGATTTGATTTGTACTGTTTTTGGTATTTTACACAATCCTTGGTATCCATAGCTGTACTATCAACCCGAGGAAAGAAACATAAAGACACAATTGCACTCTGCGTACAATCTATAAAGTTGAAACAGAATTCTGAAAATCWTTTTTTTGTTGAATTTATTTGAAACAAACTCAATGTGGATAATATTGTATAAAGTTATATAAAATCAGACATCAATATTTTTATTTTATTTCTTGTTATTTGTATTTCAACTAAATATTTTGTAGCGTTGCCTTGTTATCTCATATCAAGCACAACATACACGTGTGCATTTTGACAGCCAATTATCATTAATGTAGCTGTGTCTCTTTTTGCTGCCACGTATTTACCATATATATAACCATATTGTTCCTGTCATGCCAATAATCAAATTATCGTAGGCATTGGAGAGTCATTCCCCAACATCCCCAATCCCCTTTAAACTCCAGTTCCGGTACTTCTCAGCTAGTAGTGTACCTCCCCTAGCGGTTCATTCCACAAGGCTCTCATTCCTGAATTTGCAAATGACTCGTTCTGCTTGTTGGTTACATTGTATTCGCTCCCCTCAGCATTGAAAGATAAACAGCAATTAGATATTAGAGATTCAGCGAAATCAAGTCCAGTAATAAAACTGGTGGAAACCACCGGAATATCGGAATTTACAATTCGGACTACAGAAAGGATGTGCTATATTTCCAACCAGGCTTGAAACTTAATTTGAAATGCCCATCGTAACCGGTATATTTCAATTTTTAACAGGATCTCAACGTGTGATGATGGCTGCAGTCCAGTGAATTGGCATTTCCTTMTCTCTGCTGTTGGGATTTCTTGGGAGCGCGTTGATTGATTTGTCTGTGAATTTTAGCACGTTGGGGGTCATCAAAGTGGTTTTACCTTTACTATCAGGATCTATGGAGTGTACATAAACATTCGTTGGATTGGTGTTGGCAAGTGGGGTAAGTTAACAACATTAAGTTTATACTAGTGTAGGAATGTTTTCTATAACGTTACTTTAGAAACGCGGGACGTAACTAGCGCGCGAGCTAGCTTCCTTAGCTAATGCTAACCTGGAAAGGGCGCTAGCTAGCTAACAGTTAGCTTATCTGGCTAACAACTGCTTTCATGCATTGCTTTGGCGAACCCCTCTTTGTCTGAAGACCCAGGAGGAGCAGCTATTTCAACACAAGCACCCACGAGTTATTCGGCTCTTGTCCTAAAATGGTATTAGCTAACGTTAGCCATAGCTAGCAAATTATCCTAAGAAGTAGACATTTATGAAATGCCCTAATGCAATGTGTGCATTTTAGGGAATAATGTTTAACCGCCATCTATTTTCATCTTAGCCATTTAACAAGCCGTTTTAAAGAGTAARGTTAATTGTTAACATTAGCAGCATATATAGCTATTCCTTTCAATTTGCTAGTATGGCTATTCWATGCCAATGCTTGTACACTTGTCCTCTGTTTCCCTAGGAAGTGACTTGATGATATTGCTATCCAACATTAGTTGGCTAACAGGGTGTCTATCTTAAACCAAGCTAGTGTGTGCTTTTAGTAGGTTGGCTCAGCCTTTTGCCAAGAACTTAATGATATGCAGTGTGCGAGAGCATATGTCACAGTATTTGCCTGGACAACCATGCTACCTGACGCTAGAAGGGCCAGGGTAAGTGGGTTCCGAGACTACTTAACGTGTTCCTTTTAGTCGCCTTCAGACTTCTCTATATTTGATTGGATGACTCAAGTCAAGAGGCGTGGTGAAATCGCAATCAACCATCACATTTTATTCAATGCTATATTTTTGTGATAACAATGCAAGGCAATCTGGTTATTGTTACAATCCTGGCTCTCCCAAGGGAACTAGCTTCCTTGTAGCAGTGCTTATGGTTGCAGATTTGCTGTCCTGAGTTTGAGCCACACTCATAGACGTATTTCCCGTATGGTGGGGTTAGTGTAACGAAGCTGACATTGATAAGAGTGACCAATGACTGTTCCCCCAATAATATGGCAGTTTCTTTTTTACCATTGGCCACGGCTGCTCGGGTTCGTGGCACTCATCGTCTCCCCTGGATTTTTACAGTATAGCGGTGCGTGGGTAAAATCACTGGGGAAGCCAAGCCAGGGGAAAKAATGCCATATTACAACCTATGTGTTGTGGTAATTGAGTTGTTTGCTCTAGAACCTGTTAGTTCATATGCCTTGCCACTATGATATATAGGCCTAAGGCTGAGACAATAAGAAGACACAGTGGCAGAAAAAATTAAACCACACCTTTATTTCATCAAAAACACATAGAGCAACATCTGTCTGGTTAAGTCCACAAAATGTTTATATATCTCAGTTATATGACCTCTACAGCATTGTCAAGCAAGTTAATGTTTCAGACATTTTCAGACTCCTAAACAGCTATTGATTTAGAACCATAGTTATCGCAAAAAAAACAGGATCTGCCTCCACTATTTCAGCACCATTTCAACTTCAACACCATCAAATCACCTATGCTTAGTCTAATACAGTGACAACTAAAAGCTACCAAAAACGATTTAGTCCAARCAACATAAGCAAAATATGATGTGGCTGTCCATGGTTCTGATTTCTATGTGTGCGTGTTTTCGTTCAAGTAGAAAAAAACKTGTAGACTACTTGTAGAGAAACGCCAATGCCATCCTCCTCTCTTTCATGTTGACGAAACGGTCTATGACTCTCATACAGTACACACTTTTKGTTTTTGTTGTCCTGGGCTACCTGGTTAAAATGCTTGCTCGCTAGCTAACTTCCTGTCATGGGCAATAATGAGCCGGCTAGTTAACATTAGCATACTACATCTAGCTACATGTTGGAGGGGCACAATGTATGAATTTATGGTTGGATCAGAATCGCCGTTATAATCTTTGACCAACACGGAGAATTAAGTAAAACCACAAGTCCAAATCCCCATATCCATCCATGGCTAATTTAGGAAAGGGAACAATTTATATAGCTAGCTATCCACCGGACACTCACACACTCAATTACACTCACTTACACTCACACATACAAACATACAGAATTGATCTCTCTGCTCTCTCTACTGTCGAGAACTTCCTATAATTCAATATGTTTTTGTGTATCTTGGTCTACATGTTTATCTATGTTTCCAACAAGCAATAGGAAGATGGCAGAACGGGGATGTTGGGGAATAATAACATCTTGTACGGGGTCTCGGTTTCATAATCATGTGAAACCTCAATTACTATGGAAATACTGGGTTGTGTTTTTCTATGAAAATGATATTTAATGCAACTATGATGTTGATACAATGTGGATTACAATTATCATCCTGACTATTAAGACTACACTCCCTTCATGTTACACACAGACACTCAACCATGCAAATTGGCTGGGTTATTATTTATTTGCACATTATAGTCTTGCTCTTAATCACATCCAATATCACACACATCAACCTACTCCGATCTACTACACACATAATATCCTGACTCAATTTTCTAACATCTGTGGCATTGGCTCAACAATCTAATGTAATATATTACAAAAAAATGAAGCAAACTAGATGGAATATGGAGAAAAATACACCAAATTCATCCTGAATCTTCAACACAGGAACGCTATCTAAAATYATTTGCAGGAACTCATTATTATTTCATAATAATAACAATAAAAATGATAAAGTTAACAAATGCACAAAAATATCAGTGCGAAGGCCGAATTACAGAGGAATAATTTGAGGCTATTAAATCCTTTCAGTCTGGAAAATCCAATTTTATTAGTCACGTACGCCGAATACAACAGTGAAATGCTTACTTACGAGCCTCAAACCAACAATGCAGTTCCAAAAAATATGGACAAGAATAAGAGGAAAGTAACAAGTCATTTAAGAGCAGCAGTAAAACAACAATAGCGAGACTATATACAGGGGGGTACCGGTACAAGTCAATGTGCGGGGCACCGGTTAGTTGGGTGGGGGGGGGCAATGCAAATAGTCTGGGTAGCCAGTCTTATGCCTTGGGGTTGAAGCTGTTTAGAAGCCTCTTGGACCTAGACTTGTCGCTCGGTACCGCTTGCCGTGCGGTAGCAGAGAAAACAGTCTATGACTAGAGGGGCTGGAGTCTTGGACAATTTTCAGGCCTTCCACTGACACTGCCGGTATAGAGGTCCTAGATGGCAGGAAGCTTGGCCCCAGTGATGTACTGGGCTGTTCGTGCCACCTCTGTAGTGCCTTGCGGTCGGAGGCCAAGCAGTTGCCAAACCAGGCAGTGATGCAACCAGTCAGGGTCCCTCGATGGTGCAGCTGTATAACTTTTGAGGATCTGAGGACCCATGCCAAATCTTTTCAGTATCCTGAGGGGGAATAGTTTTTGTCGTGCCCTCTTCACGACTGTCTTGGTGTGCTTGGACCATGTTAGTTTGTTGGTGATATGGACACCAAGGAACTTGACGCTCTCAACCTGCTCCACTGCTGCCCCGTCGATGAGAATGGGGGTGTGCTCGGTCCTCTTTTCTTGTAGTCCACAATCATCTACTTTGTCTTGATCACGTTGAGGAAGAGGTTGTTGACCTGGCACCACGCGGCCATGTCAATGACCTCTTCCCTATAGGCTGTCTCATCATTGTCGGTGATCAGGCCTACCACTGTTTGTCATCAGCAAACTTAATGATGGTTTTGGAGTCGTGCCTGGCCGTGCAGTCATGAGTGAACAGGGAGTGCAGGAGGGGACTGAGCACGCACCCCCTGAGGGCCCTGTGTTGAGGATCAGCGTGACGGATATGTTGTTACCTACCCTTACCACCTGGGGGCGGCCTGTCATGAAGTCCAGGATCCAGTTGCGGAGGGAGGTGTTTAGTCCCAGGGTATTTAGCTTAGGGATGAGCTTTGAGGGACTATGGTGTTGAACGCTGAGCTGTAGTCAATGAATAGCATTCTCACATAGGTGTTCCTTTTGTCCAGGTGCGAAAGGGCAGTGTGGAGTGCAATAGAGATTGCATCATCTGTTGGGGCTGTATGCAAGTTGAGTGGGTCTAGGGTTCTGGATAATGGTGTTGATGTGAGCCATGACCAGCCTTTTCAAAGCATTTATGGCTATAGACGTGAGTGCTACGGGCCGGTAGTCATTTAGGCAGGTTACCTTGGTGTTTTTTGGCACAGGCACTATGGCGGTCTGCTTATAACATGTTGGTATTACAGACTCGGACAGGGAGAGGTTGAAAATGTCAGTGAAGACTGAAGACACTTGCCAGTTGGTCAGCGCATGCTCACTGTACATGTCCTGGTAATCTGTCTGTCCATGCGGCCTTGTGATGTTGACCTGTTTAAAGGTCTTACTCTCGTCGGCTGCGGAGAGCGTGATCACACAGTCTTCCGGAACAGCTGGTGCTCTCATGCATGTTCAGCGTTATTTGCCTCAAAGCAAGCATAGAAGTAGTTTTAGCTCGTCTGGTAGGCTTGAGTCACTGGGTCGCCCTTCGGCTGTGCTTCCCTTTGTAGTCTATAATAGGTTGCAAGCCCTGCCACATCCGACGAGTGTCAGAGCCGGTGTAGTACGATTTGATCTTTGTCCTGTATTGATGCTTTGCCTGTTTGATGGTTCGTCGGAGGGCATAGCGGGATTTCTTATAAGCTTCTGGGTTAAAGTTCCGCTCCTTGAAAGCGGCAGCTCTTGCCTTTAGCTCAGTGTGGATGCTGCCTGTAATCCATGGCTTCTGGTTGGGGTATGTACGTACGGTCACTGTGGGGACGACGTCATCGATGCACTTATTGATGAGGCCAATGACTGATATGGTGTACTCCTCAATGCAATCCGAGGAATCCCTGAACATTTTCCAGTCTGTGCTAGAAAACCAGTCCTGTAGTTTAGCATCTGCTTCATCTGACCACTTATTTATTGATCTAGTCACTGGTGCTTCCTGCTTTCATTTTTGCCTGTAAACTGGAATCCGGAGGATAGAATTATGGTCAGATTTTCCAAATGGAGGGCGAGGGAGAGCTTTGTATGCGTCTCTGTGTGTGGAGTATAGGTGGTCCAGAGTTTTTTTCCCTCTGGTTGCACATTTAACATGTTGATAGAAATTTGGTAGAACGGATTTAAGTTTCCCTGCATTAAAGTCCCCGGCTACTAGGAGCGCCGTCTCTGGGTGAGCGTTTTCTTGTTTGCTTATGGCGGAATACGACTCATTCAATGCTGTCTTAGTGCCAGCCTCTGACTGTGGTGGTATGTAAACAGCTACGAAAAATACAGATGTAAACTTTCTAGGTAGATAGTGTGGTCTACAGCTTATCATGAGATACTCTACCTCAGGCGAGCAATTGCTTAAGACTTCCTTAGATATCATGCTCCAGCTGTTATTTACAAAAATACATATTCCTTGTCTTACCAGATGCAGCTGTTCTATCCTGCTGGTATAGCTTGTAACCAGCCAGCTGTATGTTGATAGTGTCGTCGTTCAGCCACGACACCGTGAAGCATAAGATGTTAGTTTTTAATGTCCCGTTGGTAGTTTAATCTTCCGCGTAGCTCACAATGTTATTCTCCAAAGATTGCACGTTTGCTAGCAGAATGGAAGGAAGTGGGGGTTTATTCGATCGCCCTCGAATTCTCTGAAGGCAGCCTGTCCTTTGGCCCCTTTTTCTCCGCCGCCTCTTCACGCAAATCYCGGGTATATGTGCCTGTTCCTGAGAAAGCAGTGTATCCTTCGCTTTGGGCTCTTCAGAGTCGTGAAAGGGYAAAAAAAGGATTCTGCTAGTCCATGGTGAGTAATCGTAGTCCTGATGTCCAGAAGGGATTTTTGGTTATACGAGACGGTAGCGGCAACATTATGTACAAAATAAGTAAAAAAATAAGTTACCAACAATGCAAACAAAAAAACACAACAGATTGGGGACACGTAAAACGTCTGCCTTCCTCTTCGGCGCCATCTTACAATGGCTTGATGGCGTGGAGGTATATCAAGCCTTTTTTGATATACTCAAAGCTCCGTTATTAGCTTGTTTTAACTACTCCTATAGAAATGGTTGTCTGTCAGGTACTCAGCAGGAAGGTCTTACTTCACTATTATTAAAACAAGACCCGGGTGATAAAGATCCAGTCCATCTAAAAAACTGGAGGCCTGTTATAGATCAATGTTGTGATGTAAAAATTATACCGAAATGAATAGCACACAAAATGTTTTACCAGGTATTGTTCATCCTGATAAGACATGTTTTTTTACATGGACTTTACATTGGAGKTAATATACAACAACTACTAGAAATAATAGACAAACATAAAACATCTAAGAAGCCAGTCCTGGTGTTCATAGCAGATTTTGAAAAGGCCTTTAACCTTTTCAGYCGTAAGTTCCAAATATCTCTACTGGTCGCCCCAGCGTGAGTAGTTTTATGCACGTGATGTCATAATGCACTCACTGTTCCAAAATGTGATTGTTACGCAACAGGACAGTTAATCCGTGCTGCCTGCTAATTAACTATAGGCTATGTTTCAAGTTGTCAATTTCAAGTTATTTTCWAACAGTTTCAATTTAGGTGTGTTCCTCCTCCTCATTAATTCACATAGAAGTAGCACATTTCACTATTGTGGACAGTTTATGTTTGAGGCTTTACTGAGCCGGACAAACTTCTCTCTTTGAGGAGAGCCCAAGCACTTCCCTAGTGTTTCCGTAGATCAAGTATGCAGACATTTGCACAGTCTTGCACAAACTGACACATTTTCTGTCTGGTGCTTGTATTGCCTTCATTGTTGTTTTCCTTACAAATAATAACTGTGTGCTTTCCTATCAAAGTAAGTGCCTTATTTTTTCTATATCGTGTTGTCGTTTCTACAGTAGCATACAGTATGTATGTATGTATGAAGCATAATGTATTTACAGTTTTATTCACATGTTTTCAAGAACTGGTGACAAATAAGACATTCCGATTATTGCAAAGATGGTAATGGACACCTATGATGCGTGTGTAAAATCCTTTTTTGAAGGTTGTACTGATTATGATGAGCTAATGCTAAGCTATTTGCCAGCTAGGTGTGGTGCCATGTTTGTTGACATTATACAATGCGTTCTGTGTCACGTAAACATCTGTCAGACCAAAGATGTGATAATGAGGCGTAGAAATGGTTCACTCTTCTTTCGAATAAACTTCCGGAAGTGAATGATCGTAGACGACACACCCCCTTCATCATGCATACTACAAACAGACCAAACTCATCTTGTCTCCTATTATTATCTTTGGTTGACGRGAAAAAACAAACATGGTGGAGCGCTCAAACTACCAATTGTTGGATTACTTTCAAATTTTAGAAAGTGTTGTACTCAATTATTTAGATCAATGTTGAGCTTACCCATGATCTGATGAGTTGRAAATACTAATTGCTATTAGCTAATTCATATTATGGTCTGTCAGCCAAGAGCTCTCCAAATATGACCGTTTGTGTTACGTTAATCTTTCCACAGTTAGCACTGGGACTAATGTASACTYCATTTTCCAGGTTTGGATGATTGTGTTATGRTGTCGTTTCTTCTGTGAATGTCTGAACATTGCATCCATAACTGGTCACATTCAGGACATGACTTTGTAWGGACTGTGTTTGTGCAAAATGTTTCTGTGGAAAAAGTGTGGCCAGCTCAAATGTTGACTTTTACGTCAATCGAAACTGGACGTTCTAAATAAGCGTTCTAATCACACCGGTTTGAGCGCACGCTGCAGGGACCGCTGGTGAATGATCACACTTGTTTGTTGGTATGTGTGAAAAGGTAAATAATGTAAGGCTGGGTTTTATTTATAAATGCCTGGATTTTTTTATTTTTTGGTGAGTCTTATTCAATGGGTAAAAGTAATGTATCACAACCCCAGGTGTAAAATAGTAAATAGCGGTTACTTCTCAGAGTTTTGAACTTGTCAAACAAGGGTGTCTGCTGTCACCATATCTATTTGTTATGGCCATAGAAATTATAGTTATTAAAATCAGATCAAATAACAACATTAGCGGATTAGAAATCCAAGGCTTAAAAACAAAGGTGTTTATGTTCGCCGATGACTCAAGATTTATATTAAGKTAGATCCCTGCATTGTCTCATTGAAGACCTAGATAACTTTTCTGGCCTCTGGACTAAAACCTTATTATGATATTACATATTGGATCTTCATATTACYTATTGGATCTTTAAAATACAACTTTTACATTACCTTGCGGTTTACCTATAAAATGGMCTGACGTCGAAGTAGACATACTTGGTATTAATATCACAAAATATATAAATGAGCTCACCACAGTGAATTTCAGTAAAAAACTAGTAAAAATAGACAAGATTCTGCAACGATGGACTGGTCTATTTATGGAAACATTACACTGATTAACTCCTTAGTCATATCTCAGTTTACTCTCTTACTAATGGCGCTGCCTACTCCTGATGATTTTGTTTTTTCTAATCATATGAGAAAAATATATTTACATTTATCTGGGATGCTAAACCAGACAAGATAAAGCATGCCTATCTATAATGAATATGAACTGGGTGGGCTGACATTATTAAACATAAAAGCACTAAGCCTCTCTCTAAAAGCTTCACTTATTCAAAAGTRTTACTAGTAGATTACTAAGAAAAACTCATCCCTTGTTTAAAAATGACCTTTGTGCAGATTGCCATTTCTGATTAATTGAAATTGAAATCTTATTCAAAGTATCTATTTTTCAAACAAGCAATGCAGAGCTTATATATACAGGTGTGTGCCTATCCAAATCATGTCCAATCAATTGAATTTACCACAGGTGGACTCCAAGTTTTAGAAACATCTCAAGGATGATCAATGGAAACAGGATGCACCTGAGCTCATTTTCGAGTCCATAGCAAAAGGTCTGAATACTTATGTAAGTAAGGTATTTCTGTTTTTATTTTTAATACATTTGCACAAATGTAAAAAAAAATCTGTTTTCGCATCGTCATTATGTTGATTTATTTATATATATATATATATATATATATATATATATATATCACACGCACATTACAGCTTTATTTTAGAATAAGGCTGTAATGTAACAAAATGTGGAAAAAGTAAAGGGGTCTGGATGGTTGGAAGCTTGGGCCGGTGGCCAAGAGGTCGCTGGTTCGGGTCCCTGATTTAACTTGGTGGGAGATCTGTCTGTGCCCTGGTTGCTCTTGTAGGTCGCTCTGGTTCGGAGTGTCTGCTAGATGACTGAATGTAATGTAAATGTTGAGTGGCTTCATTGCAGGTAGATTGTATGTTAAAAAAAATAATTAAAAAAGAAGCTATCCACCAGAGGACAACCACACAACGGGATGCAATTAAGTCAGTTATGTTTTGCTTTTGATGCGATTGGTGTGTAGCCAAATCCAAACTGGCTTCTGTTGACATTTTTTTATTGGTGCTCCAGGACCTAACTCAGTTTAGCTCAATGCTGATTGGCTATTTATTTTTTCTATTTTTTTTATCAAGGGAGGCCAAATGCTCGCTGTCTTCCTTTTCATTTAATGCTACGGGCGGGCAACAATGTCATACTCTTTTTGATCAGACAGCATCAGATGGATGGACTACATAGAGAGACAAATGTTTTTCTTTTTTTCTTGGTAATTATTTTGGCGGAAGCCTGGCATCCATAAATACACATCACTGAGTATTGTCTACTTGTGGTCTTCTGTAGCTCAGTTGGTAGAGCATGGAGCTTGCAATGCCACAATCGTGGGTTCGATTCCCGGGACCACCCGTATGTAAAATATATGCACACGTGACTGTAAGTCGCTTTGGATAAGTCTGCTAAATGATATATTACTGTATAAAAAGTGAAATGTTTTGTTTGCTCTCTTGGCACACTCTGTCATTTTCATTCTCCCTGCAGRTGTTCAATGAACTACAAACACATGGGTTGGTTATGGTCACCATGTTATATCTCTGAGCTGGTAATTCTAGGCTATTACATTTGATTTTTTATACTACATATGTGTAGAGAATCCATTCAGCCTAGTTGACATCAACAGCAGACACACAATTCAATACAATTATTGTTAAGTTTTGAGAAAAACTTAATTGGTTCTTTATGTTGCAATTTGTTATTTCCCAAGTCAAACAATGTTTGAATTAAGTGACATGAAGCATAWTTTGTTGATGCAAAATAACATCACCATAATGACCTTTAAAACATTGTCATGCTGAAGTGCTTGCAGTGGCAGATCAAGACCAGACTAGCTCTGTTTCATTGTTAAAAAATAAAAACTTCCAAAGGCATTTGTCTTTGAACTGATGTATGTCAAATTAACTTCTGGATCATCTGTGCTAAGTGGAGTTGAAGGAAAAGGCAGATGTTTGCTTACTAGGCGACTTGTCTATTTGTTTACCGTGAAGTGTGATTACCGCCCACTCACACCTCTCATTGTTGAGATGTTGCTGTGAGTTTCCAATCCTGTTTGAATTGAGAATAAAAAGCCCGCATGTGTAGGTATGAGGCCCRGCATGTGTAGGTATTGAGTTATAAACCATTTCCTCATTATTATTCTTGAACATGGATATTAACTTATTTGTTGTAGTCAGAGATCATCAGTGAAAAGAGAGTAATTTAAGTCCTTTAGGGCTATTTCTGTCATTGTAGAAATGTATTCTCCACCGTATCCATCCTCAAAGTGAAAGCAGACTTTATTCTCAGAGGGCGAACTGCGACCCTTGGGCCTATACCTAGATGTAGGCCCTAAGCTGAATAGATTTCAAAGTAATGTAGGAGTAGCCTATTTCCCTAGACTCCTCGCCTTGRTGTTGTTTGAAAACCATTTCAGAGACACTTTGAATTCAAGACATTTATGAAAGTACATCATAGTTGCCTATGTTTTCACTCTTTTCCCTCTTGTTTATGATGATCTTTGTCAAAGGGCCTAAACACTTCTCACTTACAAACGGAACCATTGCAACAGCACAATAATTCATGAACATAGCCAATTTTTTTTATACAAATAAATTATAACGTAATTTTCTGCCTCATTTCCAATCGCCCATATATTTTTTGGGTTACATACATACATACATACATACATACATACATACATACATACATACATACATACATATAAAATGCATGCACAAAATGCATGCACAGTTGAAGTCGGAAGTTTACATCCACTTTAGCCAAATACATTTAAACTCAGTTTTTCACAATTCCTGACATTTAATCCTAGTAAAAATTCCCTATTTTAGGTCAGTTAGGATCACTACTTTATTTTAAGAATGTGAAATGTCAGTATAATACTAGAGAGAATTATTTATTTCAGCTTTTATTTCTTTCATCACATTCCCAGTGGGTCAGAAGTTTACATACACTCAATTAGTATTTGGTAGCATTGCCTTTACATTGTTTAACTTGGGTCAAACGTTTTGGGTAGCCTTCCACAAGCTTCCCACAATAAGTTGGGGGAATTTTGGCCAATTCCTCCTGACAGAGCTGGTGTAACTGAGTCAGGGTTGTAAGGCCTCCTTGCTCACACAAGCTTTTTCAGTTCTGCCCACAAATGTTCTAGAGGATTGAGGTCAGGGTTTTGTGATGGCCACTCCAATACCTTGACTTTGTTGTCCTTAAGCCATTTTGCCACAACTTTTGGAAGTATGCTTGGGGTCATTGTCCATTTGGAAAACCCATTTGCGACCAAGCTTTAACTTCCTGACTGATGTCTTGAGATGTTGCTTCAATATATCCACATCATTTTCCTTTCTCATGATGCCATTTATTTTGTGAAGTGCACCAGTCCCTCCTGCAGCAAAGCACCCCSACAACATGATGCTGCAACCCCTGTGCTTCATGGTTGGGATGGTGTTCTTCGGTTTGCAAGCCTCCCCCTTTTTCCTCCAAACATAACYATGGTCATTATGGCRAAACAGTTCTATTTTTGTTTCATCAGACCAGAGGACATTTCTCCAAAAAGTACGKTCTTTGTCCCCATGTGCAGTTGCAAACCGTAGTCTGACTTTTTTGTGGCGGTTTTGGAGCAGTGGCTTTTTCCTTGCTGAGCGGCCTTTCAGGTTATGTCGATATTGGACTCGTTTTACTGTGGATTTAGATACTTTTGTACCTGTTTCCTCTAGCATCTTCACAAGGTCCTTTGCTGTGGTTCTGGGATTGATTTGCACTTTTCGCACCAAAATACGTTCATCTCTAGGAGCCAGAATGCGTCTCCTTCCTGAGCGGCATGACGGCTACGTGGTCCCATGGTGTTTATACTTGCATACTATTATGTGTACAGATGAACGTGGTACCTTCAGGTGTTTGGAAATTGCTCCCAAGGATGAACTTGGCTGAATTCTTTTGATTTTTCCCATGATGTCAAGCAAAGTGGCACTGAGTTTGAAGGTGGGCCTTGAAATGCATCCACAGGTACACCTCCAATTGACTCAAATGATGTCAAATGATGTCAATCAGAAGCTTCTGAAGCCATGACATAATTTTCTGGAATTTTCCTTGCTGTTCAAAGGCACAGTCAGCTTAGTGTATGTAAACTTCTGACCCACTGGAATTGTGATGCAGTGAATTATAAGTGAAATAATCTCTGCAAACAATTGTTGGAAAAATGACTTGTGTCATGCACAAGTAGATGTCCCAACCGACTTGCCAAAACTATAGTTTGCCAAAACGAGTTTTAATGGAGTCATTGAAAAACAAGTTTTAATGACTCCAACCTAAGTGTAAAACTTCCCACTTCAACTGTACACACACACACACACACACACTACCGTTCAAACGTTTGAGGTCACTTAGAAATGTCATGGCCAAAAGTTTTGAAGGACACATATTAATTTTCACAGTCTGCTGCCTCAGTTTGTATGATGGCAATTTGCATATACTCTAGAATGTTATGAAGAGTGATCAGATTAATTGCAAAGTCCCTCTTTMCCATGCAAATGAACTGGATCCCCAAAAAACGTTTCCACTGCATTTCAGCCCTGCCACAAAAGGACCAGCMGACATCATGTTTTCAGCACTTTTATTTCCCTGACTGATCAAAACTKTTTTTCTCATGCTCTCTCTTGTCTCTCTGCAGCAGACATATAGTGAGCAATTTGTTTGGAACATCAAATTGCCATACAATCGCATTATCAATTCGCAATACATAAAGTCGTGAGAATTGCAAACCATATTGCATCAGGACCTAAGTGTTGTGATAATGTCGTYTCGTGAGGTACCTGGCAATTCCCAGCTCTACCTCCTGACTCATATCCAGTTAGAAAAATCCTTAATGCATGTATTTTCATGTGGCTAGGCCATGACTATTGCATGCAACATTGATTGATTGCATGAGTAAAAATATCATGACCAACATTGGGCCTTGGAGATGTTGAAAATCAAATCTTGAGGTGTCACCAGACATATGATGGGCTACATTACGCTGTTATCATGTTCTGTTATTATTGTGACAGTTCATGACCTCATTTATTTGAGTTGAGGCCTATGATCTGATTAAATCACTCAAGTCATGCAAAACAAGGCCTTTGATGCCTGAGGTGATGTTAGGATGAAGGTCTGCTAAGTCACTCCCTTTGACATGCTGCCTCTTGGCTAAGACRCAGGTGGCCTCTGGATGAGGAGATRTGTTGTCAGAGGAACAAGGAAACTGAAATTGCCCAATATCAGGGCATATCTGTTGGCCCCCATTCTGAGAGGGCGACCAAAGAACAAGCCACTAACATTTTGGAATGGCGGGGCAGTGCTGAGCCTCCTTTTGTCTCTAGTTTTGTTATCTGAGATCTGCCTGTCAGCTCAAAGTTTTAGTGTGGTCCATAAGGGCTTCTGCTACCCAAATTTCCCTGCTAAGCCCTMGTGTTCTTAGCTCTGAAATTCTCTGTTCTCTTGTCAAAAACAATTCCCTGACTGGCTCTGAACGAGGCGAGAAGATTGTACCAGATATCATTTCCCTTTTGGGTTACCTGAGGTAGAAAACGGCTCTGAAAAAAGCAACCCCGGGCTTGTGTATCTCCAATCCATTAGTCACAGCAAATTGAATTTAGGATGAGAAGGATACATATATCTGTGTAATCAGACTAGCATTTCAATTGCCGGTGCCCACAAAGGCCTTTTTGAGAAGACCTTATTTGAAAGCTCGGCTCTGCAGTGAAAAGAACTTAGTCTAACTGGAGAGTGGGTTGCAGCCTATATTCTGCATACTCTTTTCTCTAAGCCTCTGTTGGAGTAGGCTACAGAAAGGAAAAAGGTTGTTGAGAAAGCCTAGATGAAGGCTTATTGAAGGGACTAGGATATGTAGGCTGATATGCAAGCAATTGCAGATAGTGGATGTCCAGATGATTTGCAAAGCAGCATACTGGAAGGAGTTGTTGACACTTTAAAAAGCCTAGAAACTGGCAATCCCATGGCGTGACACATTTTCTCACCGCAAACCTAGTTGAGAAATCATCCAGTGCATGCAATGAGACTGGCAACTCCTATGCAACCTAGGATTGAGGATAAACAATGCTGTTTGTGAAGCTTTCATTTACAAAGACTTGAACAGAAAGCAAGCTCCTTTCCATTTCCCACAGGACTTCCCCATTTGAACGGGGAATTTAAAACGGTGGTTGCATGGCAGAATMTAGGCCTTGCCTAACGCGAACAGCAGTAAAAGTCCTCTACTTGTTATGACAGCCGTGCATTACATTGTATGCTAATGGCCCATGGGACTGTGGTTTATTTTTTGTATGGGGCTCACCATTTTATTGTATTTGCCATTTAACTTTGATAGAAGTTTACGCTCAAAGAAGCATTAGGTCTATATGGGTTATAAAAAAGGTTGAGGTGCGCCAGCAGTTTTGCAGCTCAATACCTCCATGGCCTCCCAGCTCCAAAACCCGTTCTCACCAATAAAAAGAACCAGACAATAATCAATACTTTTCAATAATATGAACCAATAAAATTGGCATTTTGTCTCCTATAGGCTATGTCACATAGCCATAGGCCTACAAAGAGGAAGTGTTGTTGGGAAGTGAGACTCCGTCATCGAATTATGGGAATTTTCAGTCCTGTCTTAGGCCTACAAGGTTTTCTATCTAGGCCTAGTCCTAACCTAGAAAATGCTTGAGGCTAAATGATGGAGACATTTTTGGATGTTTGAATTGATTCGMTAGGCTAAATAAGGTTTAACTAGGGCTTTAAAAGGATGGTAGAATGCTGGTCCCCTAACGCTTTCCCCTCTGATAAATTTGCCAAGTGGTATGTTCTGTCTTGGTGACAAATTGAATGAATAGTTTTGATGTCGTTGATTTGAACATGGCTCTTTTTAACCCCATGCTACGCCCCTACCCGGACGTAGAGCGAGAAGGACATAATCAGGAATGTATTAAGTGTCGTGCCTCTACATGTCGTTGGTCCTGAAGACTAAACTGTGCTGCTGACAGTATACCTTCGCAGAAGATCAGTTGCACTGGAATGAGCCATCAAACAAGATAGGATCTATGTGCTCAAGCGGACTGCCTGAGATCCCAGAAAGGGCAAGAGCTGAGGTAGTACTTAAAGCGAGCCACAACTTAAACCCAACTCAGAAGGTTCCCGATGCCCATTAAGTGTAACAGTTCATAAAGCATTCCTAAAGCGGATATAAAGCTGAGGCATAATTATGACATGATTTCTGATGTGTTCTGCATGATGTAGAGCAAATCATGTGTTATGACGTGTGCAAGGCGGTGACATTTTGATGTAATATCTGAGCCAGAAAGACAAGTGAGCCTGTTGAGCAGTAGCCTATAGGACGCGTCGGCCTTCTGTGTCATTATTCATTTGGCTAGGCCTGTGCATTCATTCATGATTTAAGCTAGGTCTATTTCAGTCTGGTTTCTTACGTGTATTAAAAGGTTATGGTAAGATTATACARCGCACACATTCGAAATAGCATTATTGTAAATGTTTTTCTTACCAGGCTTTAGATTAGTAATTTAGAAGACTAAAGKGATGCTGCAATGCCAAATGAACACATAGTTGTGTGTTCTTTCTGTGTTTCAGGGTGTTTTCACACTTGTTCCCTTTCAGCCWATTTTTGCGGTTCGCTTAATTGTTTGTGCAGTGTGAACAAGCCAAAGGGACTCCTCAAAAGAGTCCTGYCACGAACCCGAACTGAGACATCTCAGGAGTCTGTGATTCGTTTCCCTTTTTTAGTGCAATGTAAACACTGCTCTCCAGGTTCAGTTATCAGTATTTCCACACCAAGCACTATAAGTTACTCTAACACCGTTTCCCCTGCCGTAGCCATAAACTAAAAAAAGATGATGTGCAGGTTGGCGGTACAATTTTGAGTATAATTAAAGCATTATTTAATCTGCAATTATTKTTTTGCCATTCATCCTGTTTTTTAATTATTTTTTTTATTTTTTACATGTAAATATTATATTTATAATTAATGTCTTATTTTGTAACAAAACGCTAACTATTAGCTTTCAAAATGTATGTCGTGACATCCCTMGCTGTCCGATAACCGGTTCTGATAYTATGGCTTGTCCTGCAATGTGCATGTATTTAACYGAGTGCATTGAGTAAATGTTGGGAAAAGGATCTTGGTTCTTTTCTAAACGTGGCAATGTGGATGCAAAGACAACTCAGACCACAAACATTTTGAAGTGAACCGGCAATAGAGCTGAGTCCGGATTCAAAGGCTAAGGCAGTGTGATTACAAAGAGACCTGAGTTTTTGCTTTTTGTTCACCCCAGTGTTCACTGACTGAGAGTGCTTCTTTTAAAGAGGACTGTATGTGAAAACACCCTGAGTTCGGTTCACTTGAATTCCGCCGCCCAGTTCCCTTTTTTAGGGCAATGTGAAACCAATGCTCCCCAGGTTCGCTTGTCATTATTCCCTTACCACATACTAGACTACTGCAACATTGTTTCCCCTGCCATAAACCGTCAAATTGGTGCCACAAAATAGAGAAGTTGATCATGTGCAGGTTCACGTAAAAATGTGTACTGTTTTTGGATATTGATTAGCGATTGTAAAGGATGCACAGAAATTCCAAAATATGTGTGGAGGTTTTAGTTCAGATTATTTGTTTGCAATATGTGATCTATAGGCTAAGAGAGCTTCATAAGCTGTTTATTCCATTGTGGGGTTTGAATAGTGTTAGAAGACAACATATTTGATGAGAATCAACACATATGGTACAAAATCAGTTCTAGCTCCTAAAGGGACAGTAGACTACGTTGCATTCGGAAAGTATTCAGACCKCTTCCCCTTTTCCACATTTTGTTACGTTAGTCTTATTCTAAAATTGATTAAATKKATTTTTTCACTCATCAGGCTACCCCATACCGACAAAGCAAAAACGGTAGTTAAAAAAAATATTTGCTAATTTATTAAAAATAAATAACAGAAATACATTATAATTATTCAGACCCTTTGCTATGAGACTCGAAATTGAGCTCAGGTGCTTCCTGTTTCCATTYATCATCCTTGAGATGTTTCTACAACTTGATTGGAGTCCACCTGTGGTAAATTCAAGTGTGAATACTAAGAGAACAGAGTTATTTAGCCTTTTTTTTTTACCTCAGAGTTCACTTTAAAGAGGACTGAGATCGGTTCTTTTAAAGAGGACTTTGTGAAACAGCCGTATGCTTTTATCTTAAAGCTGCAAACGCCTATTGATTTTAAGGACTTGGCAAGGCTTTCTTTTTATGGAATGGATGAAACTTTCTGGGTCATTTAGGCCTAGGCTATTTCCACATTCTGTGGTTGTTCTTGTTTGAGTACTTTTGACAAACCATTTTCGTACGTTTTACTGAACTATATCACAATTACATCCTTGCCGTCTAGGTGTCAAACTTGTTTCCTTTGTGCTTTAAATAGCCCACTATTTTAGTCTGGAGCTCTCTCGCTCTTGCCTTAGCAGTGCTGACCTGTATGCCCCTGCGCTTGAAGGGAAGGTAACATTAACATAACCAGTTATAACATATGGATTTGCATTGGTTAATGCATCAAAAGTCCCAATGCAAAGTTAAAACTCACTTTTCTATTTTTGTATTTATTACGTAATCGGAACCGATCAGATTTCTGAAGTCAGAACAGATTTTTTGGGAGGGAGGGATGATACGTCATTAAGGGCTCCCGAGTGGCGCAGAGGTCTAAGGCACTGCATCTCAGTGCAAGAGGTGTCACTACAGTTGCTGGTTCGATTTCAGGCTGTAWCACTTCCAGCCATGATTAGGAGTCCCAAAGGGCTGATTTGTATCAATCGCAGGGCATTTGTTTTGTAACTCTGCAATCACATGTAGCCTACACTGTACATTGTACAGTACAAAAACACTGCAAGCCAAACAACGGTCTCTTGATAGGTGCCTACTTGAATTTAAAGGCAACTACACCCTCCCTAGTTTTTTATTTATTTTTCCCAGACCTCAAAAATGTTCTCCTGATGTGGTTTAACACTAGAACCTCTGGGGCTCGAGGGACCCCTCTTCAAGCTAATGAGCAGTCATTCTGACTGCAACATTCTAACATTGTAATTAATACATTTCCTATATGCTATTGCAAAAACAATCATTTGYTTGTGTTTATAAAGGCATTGGGTAACATTAAAATAAGGTTTTTATTTCAAATAACACAATAGCATTTTCATTAGTTTGTTACTGTAGGCTATATGTAAAAACAAAAGCACATTCAAGTATTCATTACATTTTATTCGTGGAGTGCCTTTGTTACAACTATGAAACAGAAAGCATGTGTTGGAACACGGTAACCGTTTTTAAAATTATAATGACATTATAAAATCAATACCCCCCCAACCACCAAGATGCACAGTCAGCAAGACATTCAAATGATGAAAACATCAGTAGCCTAAACATCATTATAGGTGCCAAGCGGCCTTGYTAAATAATAAAAATCAGCACAAAAGCAATAATGGCATTATAATTAAATGTYTTGATATGACATCAGTCAATTATTGTCAGCTCGTGCTTACATTGTATGCATCTTCACACAATYCTATCAGTTGGATTTAATTTCGCTGTTATCCCTTGTCCTAACAGTTGACACATKTTTAACCTGCACTTGCTTGACGCACTTTGACATAGTTTTGTTTGGTTGTAGTGCGCAACAGTCTCCGGTTTTCTCTTTTACTGTGTCCCCGTCGTCTTATCATTCTTCAGCACCATTGTGGAGTACAACGGCTATGCAGGTGCCTTATTRTGRGCAGAGGMAGGGAGCTTCCGTCTCACTTTGTTCATGGTGCAGGCCAATGACAGTGAAGAAATTGTCCATGGTGACATTTCTCCCCTTGCCAATTTGAAGGTTCCACAAGCCCCATCACCACATTCTGACACTTGCTCACCTGCTGCCCGATGTGGATCTTTTCCCAGATATTGAAAGCCGTTGAGCATTACAATTTACGCACGCTTTCAATGTGTTGCCTACTTCAAGTAGGCCAGAGTAGAGTGATAAAACTGTTTTGGATTAGGTGGATTGATATATGGTACATATGATTTTGAGATTATAATTAGAATATACCAATACAATAGAATGGCCTGCCCTGTTCTTCATTCACAATTGGTGATTACATAATTATGCATCGTTCGCRTCCCCTCACTAATCAACTCCCCCATTCACCCCTTTCTCCCCATCGTACTTTACTTAATTTATCTAATCTGTTATATGTGTGAAATTAGTGTCAGTATAGTTTAGGTTCAGTTTTTGAGGCAATTATCGGGGTAATTATCAGCTGGGCACTGCACTTTCAACTGTCAGAAGAAGGAGCGCTGCAGACCTTACTGTTGGGAGGAGGTGCAACGGGGGAAAACCATTTAAAAAATGACATGCCCTCCCCAAACTGGTTATAACTCCAATTCTGTTGATATTAAGATTTGAACACCCACATAATTAGGAAAAGCCAAGGATGGAGGGGGGGGCATGTAAAAAAAATTCATGAGCAGTCAAAATAACTGCTCTAGCAGTTATATTGTTATGCATGGTTGTGGACTTAGAGCATCACTTTTTTTAAATATTTTTTTTATAAAAACATGTTTTTGAGTGAACCTGAAAAAATTMGGAAAACTCTGAAACCTGAAAAAATTACGGATTTTACCAAAAGATAAAGCTGATTTTATAGGGCACTACAACTGTAGAGGTAGTGTTCAAAATCACTAACAATAACACTCTTTTTGAGATCSAGGAAAGGTTTTATTTTTTCCCCTCCAAACAATCAATGTAAATATGATATTGTGAAGTTAAAGGTAGATGCGACCAAATCATATGATGGTGCCATCAACTGAGAAAGTTGATGCCACCAGTGGAAAAAGTTTGTCTAGAGCCCTACGGCGAGGATTATTATACCGCATTGATGTCATACAAGCAAGCCAAGCACCCGTGAATCCAAATGTGCACTTCACATTTCCATATCATAAAACCCATGTCATATACAGTGTCAATGTTTGTGATCARTATGTTTAATGTACAGTTACTTACAAGATGACATGGCGTCATTCCGTGGGTTTTTCTGAACAGAGTGAGCCGATTGTTGTCTATTGTGAAGAAATGTGCCACGAAAACACCCACCTAAAGGCACACATGACTCTTTTCTCGGGTTGGGTGGTATGTAAAAAAAGAACAACAACCCAAAAGCGTCACTTACCAGAACTACGGTGCTTGCTCTCGTTCCTCAACGGCACCTTTTAGTTGAAGACTGTTCCTTTTGAGTCAAAAGTGAATTGAAATTACTTAGGTACTGTGCACACTTTGGAGAGCTGTGTGGCCAATGGGAGTTAGTCGTCTCACTCAAACCCTTGTCATTTTTTAAATTAATAAAACTGATGGGAAGCTGTTCGTTCATTATGTCGATTATTTATCACACGCACGCTGCACACACACAGCCTATAGATAATCTGTCGGGCAGAGAGAGCTTGCAGCTCTCAAACAGCTGGTTGTTGCGTGGAGCAGCTCACTGAAGACCAACAGCGGTGGGGGTAAGAAAACGGTTTGAAATATGTTCCAATTTATGATATCTACCGGTAAATTCCAAGGCAAGAATGGGTATGCAAACCTAGGTATTTGAAAAGTCTTGAAGTTATGGTAACTGATTTAGGAGTTCTACTGCTCCAATATAATTATGTCATGATTTCATTTCTGCCCCCCAAAATTATGAAATATGTAGCCGCTTTTGTTTGTTTCCCGCCATTCCAATTGAGGGGTGTTGCGTTTCCTGCAGTAAAATCATGTGCTGTTATTTTTGAGCAAGTCAACATTGAATTTTGTCTTCAAGTTGGCTTTCCATACAAAGTGTTCCGTTATTAAGGGAACCCTGTTTTTGGTCGCTTTCTCGTTTTTAAAACATGATACCATAACCCCTCAATAACTCTTCAACATTTCAAATGGCAAGACATACTAGCTTAAAAATAAAGGAGAGTTATAAAGGAGAAAATAACACTCTAGGAGCTCAGATGCAAAAATGTAATTACCAACGTTTCGACAGCCAAGCTGTCTTCATCAGGGTATAGACATACTACATACTAGCTACCACATGGACAGATTTCATTACTCTGTTTGTGTTGGGAGCTTGCTGTCTAATTTAGTCAGGCAATGCCCACATTATTATGACATTTTAGAATGTAAAACTAATTTGGATGTCAATGCACAATTCCTTTGGGTAGGCCTACAAAAACAATCATCATTCTTGTTGGTAATGCATACATTCTTTTTTCCCCCTTTTCTATAGGTTATGACAACAATTAAATATACACTGCTCAAAAAAATAAAGGGAACACTTAAACAACACAATGTAACTCCAAGTCAATCACACTTCTGTGAAATTAAACTGTCCAATTAGGAAGCAACACTGATTGACAATAAATTTCACATGCTGTTGTGCAAATGGAATAGACAAAAGGTGGAAAGTTAATAGCAATTAGGCAAGACACCCCCAAAAAAGGAGTGATTCTGCAGGTGGTGACCACAGACCACTTCTCAGTTCCTATGCTTCCTGGCTGATGTTTTGGTCACTTTTGAATGCTGGCGGTGCTCTCACTCTAGTGGTAGCATGAGACGGAGTCTACAACACACAACAGTGGCTCAGGTAGTGCAGTTCATCCAGGATGGCACATCAATGCGAGCTGTGGCAAAAAGGTTTGCTGTGGTCTGTCAGCGTAGTGTCCAGAGCATGGAGGCGCTACCAGGAGACAGGCCAGTACATCAGGAGACGTGAGGAGGCGTAGGAGGGCAACAACCAGCAGCGGACCGCTACCTCCGCCTTTGTGCCAGGAGGTGCACTGCCAGAGCCCTGCAAAATGACCTCCAGCAGGCCACAAATGTGCATGTGTCTGCTCAAACGGTCAGAAACAGACTCCATGAGGGTGGTATGAGGGCCCGACGTCCACAGGTGGGGTTGTGCTTACAGCCCAGCACCGTGCAGGACGTTTGGCATTTGCCAGAGAACACCAAGATTGGCAAATTCGCCACTGGCGCCCTGTGCTCTTCACAGATGAAAGCAGGTTCACACTGAGCACATGTGACAGACGTGACAGAGTCTGGAGACGCCGTGGAGAACGTTCTGCTGCCTGCAACATCCTCCAGCATGACCGGTTTGGCGGTGGGTCAGTCATGGTGTGGGGTGGCATTTCTTTGTGGGGCCGCACAGCCCTCCATGTGCTCGCCAGAGGTAGCCTGACTGCCATTAGGTACCGAGATGAGATCCTCAGACCCCTTGTGAGACCATATGCTGACACATGCACATTTGTGGCCTGCTGGAGGTCATTTTGCAGGGCTCTGGCAGTGCACCTCCTTGCACAAAGGCGAGGTAGCGGTCTGCTGCTGGGTTGTTGCCCTCCTACGGCCTCCTCCACGTCTCCTGATGTACTGGCCTGTCTCCTGGTAGCGCCTCCATGCTCTGGACACTACGCTGACAGACACAGCAAACCTTTTTGCCACAGCTCGCATTGATGTGCCATCCTGGATGAACTGCACTACCTGAGCCACTTGTGTGGGTTGTAGACTCCGTCTCATGCTACCACTAGAGTGAGAGCACCGCCAGCATTCAAAAGTGACCAAAAATCAGCCAGGAAGCATAGGAACTGAGAAGTGGTCTGTGGTCACCACCTGCAGAATCACTCCTTTTTTGGGGTCGTCTTGCTAATTGCCTATAATTTCCACCTTTTGTCTATTCCATTTGCACAACAGCATGTGAAATTTATTGTCAATCAGTGTTGCTTCCTAATTGGACAGTTTGATTTCACAGAAGTGTGATTGACTTGGAGTTACATTGTGTTGTTTAAGTGTTCCCTTTATTTTTTTGAGCAGTGTATAATATAGGTCCTTGAAAATTACAATTAAGTGTTTGAAAAAGTAATTGAAAGTCCTTGAATTTTACTTGCCAATGTCTGTATGGCCCTTGTTATAGGCTACTTGCTCAGCCCGCAAATGAAAGATAAAATCACCTGCTATTGAAATTATGAATGCATCATTCACTTTCCTGTCAGATCTTGACCCGGCCTGTATTTTGTTCCATTCAGGCCAGGAGCTTTAATTTGGCACTGGCCCGGCGTGCCACTGGCAAATTTACCTGAATGTCGAGCCCTGCTGTGTGCAGTGCGCTATATGTATACAACTTTGTGTATCCGTTAGCGATACTAATGGTACCGTTTTTGGGTAGAAGGAAAGCATTTCAAAGGTAACTACAAAGTAGCCTATTCCTACCTGGCAGAATCATGATTATTGTGCATCAATCCAGTAGCAATTTGTTTTGTAAACTCTATCACAAGTGTGCTACAGAAACACACGACTGTCTGGCTGGTGCTCACAAACATTTCTCAGACCTCAAAAATGGTCCCCTGATGTAGTTTAAGCGTTGTTGTGGACTTAGAACATCCCATTTTGTTGTTTTTCCCCCCCAGAAAGAAATGGGTTATTTTGAGAGTGAAAACCTGAAAAAGCTTGGGGAAATCAGATTCCTATTCTGTCCTCGAGAGGATTTTGCAGAAGATAACACATAGCACTTTGAAATCTGCAATAAATATAACTTTATTTTAAGTCTCTTTTCTTTGCTGTTACAGTAGGCCTAAATCTATCCAAATCAATGTAAGAACACGCTCATTTAAAAGATGGCTAACCATTACACATGCATATACACACACTCTCATTCAAATTAACATACAAGAACACACACATATATGTAATAGTGCCAGACATGCACACACACACATAAAGTAGGCATTGCTGTTATGATTGCAGTTGTCCTTGATGTCCTTTGTTTTAAATTTATTATATATATATTTTTTGCATTGTAGTTTGCTGTTTTCTTCTGTCTTCCTTTTTTCTCTTTAGTTCATTGTCTTGGTTGTTGGTGCATTGGGGGGTTCTTGAGGGTGGGGAATGGAATTAATTGTATTTTTTCTCATTTTTTTTCTTCGGGGGGGCTGTGGGTTGGGTCTCGAATGGTTGAGGGACAGCTATTGGGGAACTGTGGGGGGGATCTTGGAGGGTTCGGGTTTCACAAGATTGTGATCATGAAAAAGGAAACTATGACATATTTTATATCACTATCATGCACACGCACTCTCACACACAAGGATGGCTCTGTTGCGGAAAGACTGATACATGTTTGATAGTGTCTTGATGCTGTATTGTTTGTCCTTCATGTTCTAATACTTTAATGTTACCCCTTTAGGGTTAGGGTTCAGGATATTACATTTGTAATAAATAATTTAAAAAAATCATTACTAGCCTGGTTCTGTATGGAATGCAGGCACGTTATGGGACACAGGCCAGGTCATTATCATTTTTTTTATTTTTATTTTTTAAATTGGTGCGACCAAATCACTAGTTGAAAAAATGTGTGTAGATCACTGCTTGCAACAAACCTTTGCATAGCACAGCTCTTGACAAAACCAATAGGCTTTCATAGTCCGGAATAGGGGGGGGGGAATCGCTTGTCGTCTAGCACGGGGCCTCCATTTGGCTACACATTGAGATAATTTGCCAAACAAGTGGTCTTGAGCTCACGGAACAATCACATAATGATTGTGTTCATCCTCAGGGGACTGGTAAGAACAGCCTTTGAATAAATTGGCCCCTAATGAAGCTTTGTGTTTCAATCTATTCAGTGTCCCTAACAGAACCTTCTAGAGTGGCCTAGGAGAGCTTTAAGAGTCCTTTCTGAAAGCATAATGGTACTACTGTGCAAGTGACTCAAAATAAATAGAAATATGTGAGGTCTGTCTGATACTTCTGGTTCAACTATTAAAGCCGTCCGTGATGGACACTTTTACCCATCGCTGGGATATTAAGAGCACTCATTACTCTGCTTGCCTTGGTAGACCAGTCTACAAATTCTACAATATTGCGTGTCTGCCTTACTGTCACTCTCTGAGCATAACCGGAGGACTTATTTGGTTCTCCTCCACCCACTCATTTATCTCTGTTTTAAGCCTTTTAAATAGAGTTGCGTTTTGAAGGCTGGCTGTACTCCTCAGCTCCTGGGGAATTAATTGAAAGTGTTCTTCTACTCCTTCTCCTGACTGCCTGCTGAACCCTGCATCTTTTTTTTGGGAGAACACAGTGTTGAGGGAGACGGGTAGAGAGAATGAAAGCGAGATGCCAAGCCTTTCTGTGACAGTGCAGACCTGTGACAGGAGTTTGGACACTTGCAGTATCTCATCTGCCACCTTGCAGTCCCATCAACAATGGTCCACGTAGGGAATGTCAAATCATCAAATCAAATGTATTTATATAGCCCTTCTTACATTAGCTGATATCTCAAAGTGCTGTACAGAAACCCAGCCTAAAACCCCAAACAGCTAGTAATGCAGGTGTAGAAGCACGGTGGCTAGGAAAAACTCCCTAGAAAGGCCAAAACCTAGGAAGAAACCTAGAGAGGAACCAGGCTATGAGTGTTGGCCAGTCCTCTTCTGGCTGTGCCGGGTGGAGATTATAACAGAACATGGCCAAGATCTTCAAGTGTTCATAAATGACCAGCATGTTCAAATAATAATAATCACAGTAGTTGTCGAGGGTGCAGCAAGTCAGCACCTCAGGAGTAAATGTCATTTGGCTTTTCATAGCCGATCATTAAGTATCTTTGAGTATCTCTACCGCTCCTGCTGTCTCTAGAGAGTTGAAAACAGCAGGTCTGGGACAAGGTAGCACGTCCGGTGAACAGGTCAGGGTTCCATAGCCGCAGGCAGAACAGTTGAAACTGGAGCAGCAGCACGGCCAGGTGGACTGGGGACAGCAAGGAGTCATCATGACAGGTAGTCCTGAGGCATGGTCCTAGGGCTCAGGTCCTCCGAGAGAGAGAAAGAAAGAGAGAAGGAGAGAATTAGAGAGAGCATATTTAAATTCACACAGGACACCGTATAAGACAGAAGTACTCCAGATATAACAAACTGACCCTAGCCCCCCGACACATAAACTACTGCAGCATAAATACTGGAGGCTGAGACAGGAGGGGTCAGGAGACACTGTGGCCCCATCCGATGATACCTCCGGACAGGGCCAAACAGGAAGGATATAACCCCACCCACTTTGCCAAAGCACAGCCCCCACACCACTAGAGGGATATCTTCACCCACCAACTTACCATCCTGAGACAAGGCCGAGTATAGCCCACAAAGATCTCTGACCACGGCACAACCCAAGGGGGGGCACCAACCCAGACAGGAAGATCACGTCAGTGACTCAACCCACTCAAGTGACGCACCTCTCCTAGGGACGGCATGAAAGAGCACCAGTAAGCCAGTGACTCAGCCCCTGTAATAAGGTTAGATGCAGAGAATCCCAGTGGAGTGAGGGGAACCGGCCAGGAAGAGACAGCAAGGGCGGTTCGTTGCTCCAGAGCCTTTCCGTTCACCTTCACACTCCTGGGCCAGACTACACTCAATCATATGACCCACTGAAGAGATGAGTCTTCAGTAAAGACTTAAAGGTTGAGACCGAGTCTGCTTCTCTCACATGGGTAGGCAGACCATTCCATAAAAATGGAGCTCTATAGGAGAAAGCCCTGCCTCCAGCTGTTTGCTTAGAAATTATAGGGGCAATTAGGAGGCCTGCGTCTTGTGACCGTAGCATACATGTAGGTATGTACGGCAGGACCAAATCGGAAAAATAGGTAGGAGCAAGCCCATGTAATGCTTTGTAGGTTAGCAGTAAAACCTTGAAATCAGCCCTTGCCTTAACAGGAAGCCAGTTTAGGGAGGCTAGCACTGGAGTAATATGATAAAAATGTTGGGTTCTAGTCAGGATTCTAGCAGCCGTATTTAGCACTAACTGAAGTTTATTTAGTGCTTTATCCGGGTAGCCGGAAAGTAGAGCATTGCAGTAGTCTAACCTAGAAGTAACAAAAGCATGGATTCATTTTTGTCACACCTGCCAGCCATCACACTGCTGCGGTTTCATCGCCGTAGCCAAGCAAGACCCTTCTGGGATTTTCTGTGATGGCTGGCAGGTGGGTGATGATGTAAGCCTAGGCCCTATGATGTCATTCTGGTCTGTGGTTAACACTGGGAGTCATGACCTTTTTCATTTTTGATTGACAGACCACGGAACTGACCGCTCTTATTTTCTGTTCACCCTCGGTGTGTTCACCCTCGGTGTGTTCACCCTCGGTGTGTTCACCCTCGGTGTGTTCACCTGTGTTCACCCTCGGTGTGTTCACCCTCGGTGTGTTCACCCTTGAGCGTTTGACAGCGTTGGACTGTAGACTATTTCTCCCCTAGATTACTTGAGTGTCTTTTTAAGAGTTTGTCAGACACATGTTCCTTTTTAGTGCACATCAGCACTGTGGCAATAAATATTGTCCTGCTCTCCCCAGTTAATACAGTTTCTCCATAATAAGCAGCTTTGTTCCTTAGGCTGATGTGATAAAGTGTTTTTGAGTTAGACACCCCGAAGATACTGAGAGAGCGATCAGGCAGCTGAATGAATCAATAAGATTGAGTGCCCTCTAGACAGAGAAGTAGCTTTGTTTACAGTTTAATGTGGGACTCTGGATTTTTTTGGTAATGTCCCTGGCTAGGATGACTTTGATCGATAGAACAAAACTTTTTTGTGCTAGGCAAAATTGCAATTGTGCAAACAGTGTCTTTTCAGTCTACTCATTTGCAATCAAAACTATGGGTTAACTTTACTTAATACCCATCCCGGATCCGGGAGCATCCTCATCAAAAAGGCTGACTAGCATAGCCTAGCCTAACGGGACAGGGATATAATATAATTTTAATGAAATCACAAGTCCAATACAGCAAATGAAAGATAAACATCTTGTGAATCCAGCCATCATTTCCGATTTTTAAAATGTTTTACAGCGAAAACACAATATGTATTTCTATTAGCTAACCACAATAGCCAAAGACTCAACCACATATTTTCACCATGTTTCTACCGCATAGGTAGCTATCACAAAACCGACCAAATAGAGATATAATTAGTCACTAACCAAGAAACAACTTCATCAGATGACAGTCTTATAACATGTTATACAATACATTTATGTTTTGTTCGAAAAATGTGCATATTTGAGGTATAAATCATAGTTTTACATTGCAGCTACCATCACAAATAGCACCGAAGCAGCCGGAATAATTACAGAGAGCAACGTGAAATACATAAATACTCATCATAAAACATTTATGAAAAATACATGGTGTACCGCAAATGAAAGATAAACATCTTGTGAATCCAGCCAATATTTCCGATTTTTTTAAAAGTGTTTTACAGTGAAAATACAATATATATTTATATTAGCTCACTACAGTAGCCAAACACACAACGCAATTTACTCCCCGCAAAAATAGCTTGCACAAAACCGACAAAATAGAGATAAAATTAATCACTAACCTTGAACAAATTCATCAGATGACAGTCTTGTAACATCAGGTTATACAATACATTTATGTTTTGTTCGAAAATGTGCATATTTAGAGCTACAAATCCTGATTATACATTGTGAATACGTAACATCGATTCACCAGAATCTCCAGAGATGTTTTGGACACTCACCTAATCTGACCAAAGAACTCATCATAAACTTTACATAAAAATACTTGTTGTATGGCAAATGAAAGATACACTGGTTCTTAATGCAACCGCCYTGTTAGATTTTTAAAAATAACTTTACCATAACAWACAGCTTGCGTTATTYCGAGACAGRGCTCYSCAAAARGGCYGAGAATAGGAATCAACATTTTCCACAGAAATACGAAATAACATCATAAATTGTTCTTACTTTTGCTGAGCTTCCATCAGAATCTTGTACAAGGAGTCCTTGGTCCAGAATAAATCGTTGTTTGGTTTTAGAATGTCCTTTTCTGTCGAATTCACGCCACAATGCTAGCAAATGTTGATAACGTTCCCATTTTCTCTCGACGCAAAGAACGGAAAACTCCAAAAGTTCCAATAAACGTTGAATAATCTGATAAAACTCGTTTGAAAAAACATACTCTACGATGTTATTATCACATGTATCAAATAAAATCAGAGCCGGAGATATTCGCCGTGTAAACCGAACGCTTATCAGAAGACAATATCGAGGTGCTTCGCGCGCCTTGGTAGACAAAGGAAATTCCTGACCTGCCACTCCAAAAGCTCTTGTTCGACCTCAGATCAAGCTAGACACCCCATTCCACCTTCCACTGCCTGTTGACATCTAGTGGAAGGCGTATGAAGTGCATGTATATCGATAAATATAAGCCAGTTGAATAGGCAGGCCCTGAAACAGAGCCCCATTTTCAGAATTTTCACTTCCTGTCTGGAAGTTTGCTGCCAAATGAGTTCTGTTTTACTCACAGATATAATTCAAACAGTTTTAGAAACTTGAGTGTTTTCTATCCAATAGTAATAATAATATGCATATTGTATGATCTAGAATAGAGTACAAGGCCGTTTAAATTGGGCACGATTTTTTCCAAAGTGAAAATAGCGCCCCCCCTAACCAAATTCCAATTCCCATGGCATTTACACACACTCACTGTAAAATTACACCAGTGTCTGAAGGATAACATATGGCCTGCAAATGATAGCAGTAGAAAAGAGCTAGGCTATAGAGCAGGGCTATTCAACTGGTGGCCCGATGGCCAGAACTGCCTGTTTATTAATTTAGTATGGCCCTTTGATCAATTCTTAACATCTACTAAAAGATTGCAAAAAATCCCTGCCAAAATCTGACGTTCAGTGGCAAAATGACAAGCACTATTGTGATTTTAGCGGGTTTAAGCGGTTTCTAGCGCCTCTGTGACCTGTTGATTCTTTTTTTTTCTTCATATGAATTTGGCTCTAGCGTTTGAATGGTTTCAGCTTCAAAATATTATGACCTCATTCCTGAAAGCTTCTCAGGAACACGTATGTGCCTTCTGTTTTACTCTGATGCTCACAAGAACTCGTTAGACGGGAATGTGACATTAAAAAGCACCTAATGATTGAGGGAAATTAATTAAAAGCATACATCCTTCAGACTGGAATTTGGTATTACCTGATTTGACATATCTTTGTAATATATTGAGATGCTTAGTTTTCCTTTTCAATGATTATCAAATATGTTGGCTGCCCCTCAAAGTGCTTTATTGGTGTGTGCGTGCATGCGTGCGTTGCTTAAAAAAAAAAATATTCCGAAGAATATTCGCATGTGGAAAATGTCCGACCCCTCTGCAATTCACCTTTTTTTATATATGTATATATATATTTTTTTACATCTGGCCCTGCTATGGAGTTTCTTCAGGTGCATTCTTTACTGACTAGTCAACCCCATCAGCTAACAATTAGTGTGGATTTGTTAAACCAGGCCTTATAAACTATGATAATAGGCCTAAGTGATGAAGTCATGCTGATGCTAGTTAGCTAAAGTCATTGACTTAAAATGATCTTGTCAGTTTTGAATGGATTCCAATGAATGGGATATTTTGTACTGGGAAGTGTCGCGTCACGATACTGCCATCTTGTTAAAAAAGGTGTAAACGTCATGTGCACTCAGTGCTTATTGGAGGATCTTAGTTCTACAATGAGATGAGACACTTGAGGACGTCATGAGCCAATTAAGTACTGGAGTCGATGCTTGTACTTCACTTGACATAGTGATATAAAGGAGTACTTATAGTTGCCCCAAGTGAAATTACACAAGGGCAATTCCACAGTAACAGAATTACGCTTTGACTTTGATCTTTCACTTTAAAATGTATGCCAAACAAAAACCAAAGATTTCAAAGTTTAGCAAACTATACAACTCTATGCACAACGACTACATTTCATTTACACAGAACATTTTTACAAAAACACATTTACTGGAAGAACTGTGCAGATGTAAAGTTTGATAACAGAATTACGTTTTTTATGCAACCACATTTACCCAAAACTCGCTTCAATATCTGCTTCAAAGATATCTGCAGAAAGAATGGGGTGTTAGCTCTGACAATTACACCTCGAGTTTGAAAATAAAATATTTGGGCTGTTGAACTACAGTAGGTGAAATGGATCTATATCCGGTAACGGAATTACATCATGGGTCTCTGATCTGTACTATACAGAAATGCATAATTATAGATAGGATATCACTATGAAGAGAATGATATTCATGAATACAAAGGTAGAAGTATACACTATCCTTATTTTGCATATTTGGGTATTATTCTACACACGGGCTATTGTAATGATCTCTGTCCCCAAACAAGACAACATTTGGTTGATCCAGATCTGAAACAATCATAGAAAAGTTTTTTTTCATAAGTTTGGACAGTAGGTGTATAGTAAAATACAGTGCATTATACTGTACTCTGTACTCTACTTTTCTTTGCTTCACTGTACTGCACTGCTCTGTTCTCTACTGTGCTGTCCATAGACGTCTATGATTTGTTTAGATTTGGTCCAGCCAGGGCGGACAGACTAAATTTCAGCGTCAATGGATGTCCGGTGTCGGTCGGTGCTCGGCGGGTGTGGATGCTTGTTATAGTAAATGTAAAGAGGGTACTGATTTGGTAACGGAAATCCGAGTTTTAATCACTTAATAAATCCTAAACTTGATATCAGAAAAAAACACTAACTAGGCCTAATTGGTAAGTCTACCTTAGAACACTGTGAACTTTCCTTATCCTCCCTCATGAGGGAGAAATGAGAAAATATCTTAAAGATACAGTATGTGTGTTTTAGTAACAGAATTATAAGGTAATGTTTCTTAAATTTACAGAAGGCAATAATTTCTCCAAATATAAATATAAGTGTTGATATTAGTTGGTAGGGGTCTTCAACATTATTGTGTTTTGATGTATTTCTAATACCTTTTAAGACTTTTTCTGGTAGATGTTGTCTAAGATCCCTATTTCTATCTCTTTGAGCAGAAATCAAAGCCTTTTCTTATTTCAAAAATATAGACTCTTGGCTTTCATTTGACCCGAAATTTGACATGCTCCTATGAACTTCTTGTCGCTGCTCATGCAACGTTTTAGATAGAAATACCCGTATAGAAACTGTCGATCCTTCCAAAAATGAGAGAACGTGAAATTAACATATCCCGATAATTTGACTAACTTTGACAGCTTTGACCTTGTAATCAGGGCTGTAATGTGTATCTTAACATTTTGTTGTGTGACCAGTACTTTTATTTTGGGAGCACGCGTACATTGTTTACAAATCATAACCAATCATAATGCGACAAATGTTTAAAAAAAAATAGCTAATTAAACCAATTGTATGCCAGGCACAACCGATCCCTTTTCGTGTAAACTTTCCCTCGGTACTGTGTGAAACGTTCCCCCTTCTTGTCAGCTATATGGCATTAGCTAGCTAGAACGACAACGAAACACGGTGGAATTTTAAGCTTTCTTTAACAAAAAAAACTAAAATGATCAACCTGAGGGATATTAGGACAATGTCAGAGATGCCGCTACCGATCCACCTTCTCAGAAAAAGAAAGGGTTATTTCGAGAGGGGTTACTTTGCAAATTCAAGTGGCTAAGGAGTAGAGGTCTTCACAGATAGACCCAAACTCGATTACCCGAGATCTGACCAGGTATCCGAATGGGTTGGATCCAAAATTCTGTAGTTGACCCTCAGATCCCTGATCAGATCTCGCTTGGTGGCCATGGATCTTTCTGAAATTATGTGAAATGCCGATCGGATCAAAAATTATAGCACATTTGAAGTAAATATCCCCTATTAGTCACATTTGCCTACGAATGGCAGTTGGTTCAGTCAATAGCATTCATCTCTCTCCTCCTGTCTGCCTCTCTTTCTGTCTGGGTTGAGCTCTCCTTATAGTGAACTTGCAACATTGTTTCAACTCGTTTCTTGTTCCAATGAGCTCTGAACAGACACCACTGTACTTTGCACAAGGGAGAAGTGTTCAGCTAGCCTAATTTATGACATTTCCACTGGAGATATGGGATCAGCAATGTGTGGTGGTTACTTAGGCCTATGGAAAAGTAGTGTTGGAAAGGTTTTCAAATACAGTGAGGAACTATTGTCATTCGCAAAGGATGTAAAACACTATTGACTTTCTGTGTGAGGTGACAAAGAAAATACTTTGAGAGTTGATGGGTTAAGACAATCAGAAATGAGCCTACTATCAGACATCCCAAATTGGGAACTTGTATAGGCCTACATTTGTGCACAGGCCAGGTACTATGCGTGCTCTAGCAAACTATAAAAAATCAGGGGCAAACTATTCACACCATGAATGTGCATGAATTCGCAGGAGAGAGGGCTCATTCTGGAGAGAGACGTGCCTACTAGTGCCACACAATTCCCTTCTTCTTGTGTCGACATTTTTAATTAGGGATGTCTTTTAGGAAAATACTAAGCTGTAGGGTAGACCACAACTCAATTATTTTAGCTAGGGCTACAATAGGAAATGCATGTGAAACGTTAACGTTTACTGCCTGCCAGACAAGTTAAAACAAATTTTACTTTTAGCAATAAAGCTGCATTCTTTTTTTTTATCTTTCAGATGCATTTGGTTCCAATACAGACCCGACCTAATTTGGTTCTGATTCTCCCTCATCTCAGACATATTTTGGGTCGGAATCTGGTCCACCTTGGATCTGAATCAGATTGGGTATTGATTTTCTAAAAAATTCCGAGGTCCTGTCTGTGTTGGCTGGGAATGTCACGGGTCCGATACGGATCTCAATTTCAGGATCAGAGAAGACAAAACTAGCAACACAATGTTCTGCGAGAACTGTTGAAAGTCTGTAGTAATGGCAGCAGGGAAGACTTATTTTGCTACTGGCTGAAGCCACCTAAAACATAACTTAAGCCAAAAGCACAAGTGCCAGGACAAATTAATCGAGGCTGGAGCAACACCACTAGTGTACTACCAGGCAGACGTATTTGACAGGCAACTGGTGCCAGCCCAAGCCGGTCAACAGGCTGAGCTAACTCAGCTAGAGGTAATGAAATTTAACACCACTTACTGCATTGCCAAAAAGGAGATGGTTCGTACCAAATTCAGACCCATGTTACTCACCCACCCAGAAAATGAATGGATTACAAATGAACCCGACACATGGAAACGAGGTGTCCCGCACAAAAATGTTTGTGCATTCCCACTGATAAATGTACTGGAATGGGAGGGAGTACATTTCAACTTTCAAATGGTACCAGAAAGATGTTTGGAGGTCCACACTTCAGAGAATGTTGACTTGAATGGGAATATCGGTTTTAAATTGTACTGTCAATCCTCCATAGGAAACCTATTGAAATCATTAGAAATATACAATGCCTTCAGAAAATATTCTCACCCCTTGACTTTTTCCAAATGTTGTTGTTTACAAAGTGGATTCAAATGGATGTAATTGTCATTTTCTTGTCCACAATCTACACAAAATACTCTGTCATAGTGGAAGAAGTATTCTAACATTTTTATTAATGTAAAATAAAACACTAATATATTTTGATTAGATAAGTATTCAACCCCTTAAAGTTCTTCAAGCTCTGTCAAGTTGGTTGTTGATCATTGCTAAACAGTCATTTTCAAGTCTTCCCATAGATTTTTCAAGCTTATTTAAGTCAAAACGGTAACTAGGCCACTCAGGAACATTCATTGTCGTCTTGGTAAGTGTATAATTGGCTGCGTTTTAGGCTATTATCCTGCTGATAGGTGGATTTGTCTCCCAGTGTCTGATGGAACATAGACTGAATCAGGTTTTCCTCTAGGACTTTGTTTGTGCTTAGCTCTATTCCTTTTCCTTTTTATCCTAAAAAACTCCCTAGTCCTTGCCCATGACAAGCTTACCCATAACATGATGCTGCCACCACCATGCTTGGAAATATGAAGAGTGGTACTCAGTGATGTGTTGGATTGGCCCCTAACATAATGCTTTCTATTCAGTACAAAAAAAGTATTTCTTTGCCACATTTTTTGCAGTATTAAATTAGTGCCTTATTGCAAACCGGATGATTGTTTTGGAATATTTTTATTCTGTACAGACTTCCTCCTTTTAACTCTGTCATTTAGGTTAGTATTGTGGAGTAACTACAACGTTGTTGTTGATCCATTCTCAGTTTTCTCCTATCACAGCCATTAAACTCTGTAACTGGTTTAAAATCACCATTGGCCTCATGATGAAAACCACGAGTGGTTTCCTTCCTCTCCGTCAACTGAGTTAGGAAGGACGCCTGTATCTTTGTGGTGACTGGGTGTATTGATACACCATCCAAAATGTAATTAATAACCATGCTCAAAGGGATATTCATTGTTTGCTTCTTTTTTTTACCCATCTTACCAATATGTGCCCTTCTTTGCGAGGCATTGGAAAACCTCCCTGGTCTTTGTAGTTGAGTCTGTGCTTGAAATTAACTGCTTGACTGAGGGACCTTACAGATAATTGTATGTGTGGGGTACAGAGATGAATCATGTTAAACACCATTATTGCACACAGAGTTAGTCCATGCAAATTATTACCTGAAGGTATTTAGGCTTCCCATTAACAAAGGGGTTGAATACTTACTGACTCAAGACATTTCAGCTTTTCATTTTTTATTAATTTGTAAAAAATGTAATAATAAAAAACATAATTCCACACTGGCATTGTGGGGTATTCTACATGTAATCAATTTTAAATTCAGGCTGTAACACAATAAAATGTGGAAAAGGTCAAGGGGTGTGAGTACTTTCTGAAGGCCCTGTATAGAATAGAAATGGCCATTTAAGATGACATTTGACGGTGGGTGGACCAGTGATCATCTTTGTGGTAGTAATTAGTAATAAACATTCAATGAAAATGCCAATGCTTTACTAGCTAAATTGCAGTGGTCTGAAGGGAGAGGTCCATTCTATGAATTCTATTTCTATTATTGAAATTACATATAACATGCTCTAGAATACAGGGTATGTCTCAACCGATGGCTGTCACAACACAAATACCTTAGATGTGAAATGAAAAAAATCGGAGTTCACACGTTTATAATTGACGTTAAAGGTTTAAAAATATATATTTTGGGGGGGGTTTTAATACATTAAAAAATTAAGCAGTTTGACAACAATGTTTGTAAGCTTTTAAATTACATCAAACTCAACTGTTTATCTTTTCCAGTGATGAAGACATGGATGTCTCATGGTATGGTGGGGTATACAAAATGGGTTAACTTTATCTCCAAAACTATACTTTGACCACTTTTTCTATGGGCGAACATGTATGGAAAGTTTCTTTAAATCGTAAGGGATGCTGTCAAAAAGTGATTGAAATGGATTTACCCTATAGGGGAAAAACACTGCTTCTTAATAGAATTGCTGAATGAGATTGAAAACAGCTCCGGCAGTGTGAAGCGAAGTAGCCTAAGCATGATCAACTTTGCCTTCTGGTTATAGCTTGCAATGTAATTTGAAACTTTTCCATCTTTCAAACAGGAAACCTTATTTTGACATCAATAAGCCTAGGCTTAAAACATATTCTATCAATGCAGAGAAGCACCTGTGTCAACTGTCTCTTTATTTACCACCCTGATGATATAGGCTATTCTATCATGATAATACGATGTCATCACAAGGTGCTTTTCTCTCCGTTGCTAATGGCACACAGCTGTCTTGGAGATCTCTAGCAACAAACACATTTTGAATGACTAACCAGGCAGACAGAAAGACAAGTGTAATGGTGCCACAGTGTTCTCCTTTCCCGTTGATCTGCGTCCGTTGTTCTCTACAGACCGGGATCTTCTCATGATTTACACCTACTTAGCAGGGAGATTGTTTTGTGAAATGCATATTTATCTCAAAGGTGTCTATTTCAGAATGGAGGGGAAAAATGGAGGGGAATGGAGGGGGAAAAAGATGACTGTTTATTTAGGGGTAGCATTTGTTAGTATCGTTTGTCTTACTAATGGCTTAATCAGGCTGTTACGATGACCTGTAATGACTCAGATTGTGTTACAATTATCCCACAAGGCCTTTCAATCTCTTGGCATGTCAACCCTTTTCCACCCTAAATTGCGTTTTTTGAATGTGCGAGTGATACATTGATTGGTTTAACTATGATCCCTTATTGATGTCACTTGTTAAATCCACTTCAATCAGTGTAAGTGAAGGGGAGGACACAGGTTAAAGAATCATTTTTAAGCCTCGAGACAATTGAGACATGCGCTGTGTTCGAATAGTCATACTAACTGCACTAATCATACTATTTGTGACATAAATTGAGTATGTAGTATGCTTATTAGTCATAGTATGGATATAGTTACTATGCCAAAAGTTCCCGGATGTCATACTACATTCGCCAAAATACGAAGTATACAAGCAATGGACACTATTTCCATGATTTTAGGCCCATAATGCAATTCTTCATAAAATGTGCGTGGCTTCACAACGTTTTCAGATTTGAAGAAAAAGGCAGAAAATATGCAGCCGAAGTCCGAGAGCAGATACAAATTCGTTGCATTAACTAATTATGACAAATGTTTAGCAATGTAATAAAGTAATGACTTCAAATAAGTTACTTTATACGTTATGTTGGCTGACAATTTGTTAGCAACGCTATCCTTACAAACCGCATAGCATTACAGCAGTATGTACCAGGTATGTTAGCTAGTTACTGTAACTTTAGTTGGCTACTAATACATAGAACTTGCCAGTATATTTACTTTATGCTATCTAACTACCCAACGTTTATTGACTTTATTATTCACGTCGTTCATAGCTTAGCTAAGTGGTATAGTTGTTCGGGTGTGTTCGTAAATTCGCCTTGGCTATCTACTCTAATTTCAGAAGACACTCGTCTGACTGTGCCAGAGTGCAGAATAACTGATGAATTTACGAACACTCAACACCCGTTGAATGTGGCCGGTGTCAGTAAACGTCGTCAAAAAAAGTGTAATTAAGTTGTTGCCAGCAGCACAGTTATAGTTACCAATGCTCTGGATAACATGGACACAGCCTAACCAGCTCGGCTAGGGCGAGTAAAATGGTCAGAGTGAGGTGTTGTCTCATTTTGTGTCTGGAAGTAGTTAGCCAGTTAGCTTGGGTGCTTGACTGCCGTTGTGAGGTCAGAACGCTCGGATCAACCCTCTCCTCGGCCAGAGTGTCCAGTGTGCGCTCTTAATTTACAAACAGATAATCTGACCACACCCTGAATTTACGAACGCCCAGAGCTTACTCTGCCACTCCAGATTGAATTTACGAACACACCCAAAGTTTAGCTAGTCATTTTTATACTGACAAGCTAGCAAAATGTTGCATAGCAGCGGCATCAACTTCAGGTAGACAGAGCTGAAAGGATACCATTCATTTACAGTATACTAAAATAAAATCTTAGTATGTAGTACATACTCATTAAGTATGTGGTATACAGTATGTTAGTATGGGTATTCAAACACAGCTATAGATTGTGTACGTGCCATTCAGTGGGTGAATGGGCAAGAAAAATATTGAAGTGCCTTTGAACGGGGCATGGTAGTAGGTGCCAGGTGCACCGGTTTGAGTGTGTCAAGAGCTGCGGCGCTGCTGTTTTTCACGCTCAACACTTTCCCGTGTGTATCAAGAATGGTCCACCACCCAAACGACATCCAGCCAACTTGACACAACTGAGAAGCCGTAGGGTCAGTATTAGGAAATTGTTCTTAATCTTTTGTACACTGTGTATATGACTACGATTGTTTAACGAGATATAGGATACAAGCCAATCTCTGCAAGTCTAGTGAATTAACATTCTGGTTCAGTGGAAGCTTATATCAATTCTCTTCATTTGGCTAGATTGTAGACTACAATCAAACTTCCTTGGTAGGTTGACATTGAGAGGAATATAAAACATTACTTGAGACCTCTTTATAGGGCTGTTAGTTTTTCCCTGAACTTCTATTTGTTTGATGGAGAAGGACATCCATGTCCGGATAGGTCTGTACTTGCGTGCTAAAAAGTAGGCCATTTGGGTATGTGAAATATAACGTTTTCTAGTGTGTGAAATTTAGAAAATTATCATTTGAATGCCAGGATGTCATACCCATTTCGGCTTTTCATCTAGTATGAATTTACTGCATGCTATTGAGGAAGAATGGCTAATCGTCTTTTCAGACCCACATGTGTTTGACAGCAGCTGATTAACGACTGATAATCAGATAAGGGGACGAGATGTACCAAAATGAAGGAAAAAATGTAATTGCCATTAGATGACTCATTTTCAGTATGGGTGAGCTTAGTATGTTCATATGTGTTGCTTACTGCATACATTTTTACTAAAGAGTATGTTCTAAATAGTATGTAGTATGATTAGTACACAGTATGTAGCCTAGTTTTTAATAAGTAGTAGGCAATTTCAGACACGGCACCTGTCTACAGTTGACCCATATGTAATGCCTTAACTTATCTGGGGTGTTTTTTGTTCATTACATTTTTGTTGTTGCAGAAAGGCCTTTCATGTGCCTTAATAACAAACTCGTACGTGATCTATAATTATGAAGAAAAATGAAAAAACAGAACGTGTTTAGCCATGGAGAAAGTACAGAATCTTGCCCAGCCATGATTGGTTGAGATAATGAGGGGGCTGGGACATTCATGAGAGAGAGTCTGTCACTAGCCTTCTGTCAAATGGCTCGTCCTGCGCTCTGCTAACGGGGATATTTCAAATATCCTCAGATTGTTGGATTTATACATATTTCCATCATGGACAACGTGCAAAGTGTAGCTACAGCGTTCAATAACAGTTTTGGCCTTAATTTTGCTGTTGCTTCTATCATGTAGCTCTGACTGTGGAAGTAGAGCTGTGACGATTATGGCATTTTGGGAGACCGTTCATTGTTATGCAAATGGCCTCGGTTATTGTAATTTTTGGTAAAATGTTTTTTGAGGTTAGAATGCATCTTTGAAAAATAGCTATGACATACCTAATGAATACAACACAGCTTTGGTGACATCCCTGTCTCAAAAACGAATGGTTCTGACCATTTGGAACTTTTGGAAATGAAGCTTCTCCTCCCGACTGTGCTGTTCTACTCGTAAAATGATTACCAACTGCTATTGGGTGAACTATATCTACTTGAATATAAGGTTGGATCCCCCCCTAGTCCGAAAATGAATATTAAAGACGATTGTGGTGATTGTTCGTGGTTATTGAACATAATTGTCGGTTATATGATAATTCTACCAGCCCTACGTGGAAGGAAATCGTCGCCTGGTTGATCCTGAGTGGGAAGGATATTTTGAAAGTGTTCGTCTGCCGTGATGAATCATAATCCATTGCCAGCTACGCAGGTAAGAATCTACAGTTAAATAGCCTGCTAGCTTCAAGTGCATACTTTATTAGCTAGCTCACACAGTATCATAAAGTCATTTTCATTACTAGCTATTGCTGTGTAGGTAAGCAGTTGCATACAGGTAGCTAACTAAAGATTGGTTAATGTTTATATTGCTGATGTGTTAAACCATTCATGACATGATGATAATCCGTGTGATTTGTGTCATTTTATGTTTAACCATCGAAAAGAGCCACTGGTGTAAATGCTAACCCATGTTAGAGACACAGGTTAAGTTTTCTAGCTAGCAAGCCACAATGAAATGATAGCTAAAAAGCCGTCTAGGTTTTTTTTTTTAACTGGTTAGCTAGATGAATATAATTTACATCTAGCTAGCTGGTAATTACGAAGTTAAATGTTCACTAAATCAGTTGTCAGCATTGCCATTGTTTGGCTGGAAGCAGGTTGAGTACACGGCTTGTGTTTTAGCTGGTGAAGTTTAGTACAGCTGTAGCAGTCAACAGACAAAAACAATCCATAGGAGATGAATGAATTGTGAGGCGTCTGTTTCTCAAACTAGACACTAATGTACTTGTCCTCTTGCTCAGTTGTGCACCGGGGCCTCCCACTCCTCTTTCTATTCTGGTAAGAGCCAGTTTGCTGTGTTCTGTGAAGGGAGTAATACACAGCGTTGTACGAGATCTTCAGTTTCTTGGCAATTTCTCGCATGGAATAGCCTTCATTTCTGAGAACAAGAATAGATTGACGAGTTTCAAAAGAAAAATATTTGTTTCTGGCCATTTTGAGCCTGTAATTGAACCCACAAATGCTGATGCTCCAGATACTCAACTAGTCTAAAGGCGGACAGTTTTATTTCTTCTTTAACCTGTTTAGGCCAGGGGTGCCGCTAGCGGCACTCCTCCCACATTCCATTGAAAAGGCAGAGCGGCAAATTCCCCAAAAAATTTCTTTGAAATATTTAACTTTCACACATTAACAAGTCCAATACAGCATTTGAAAGATAAACATCTTGTCAATCCAGCCAACATGTCCGATTTTTTTAAATGTTTTACAGAGAAAACACCACATATATTTATGTTAGGTCACCACCAAATAAAAAAAACAGACAGACATTTTTCACAGCACAAGTAGGATGCAAGTAGCATGCACAAGCCAACCTAACTAACCTAGAACCAACCTAAATAACCTAGAAAAAACTACCTCAGATGACAGTCCTATAACATGTTACACAATAAATCTATGTTTTGTTCAAAACAATTGCATATTTTAGCTATAAATCAGTTTTACATTACTGCTACCATCATAGCTACAGTCAGAAATCGCACGGGAGTAGCCAGAGAAAATACAGACACCAACGTCAACTACCTAATTACTCATCATAAAACATTTCAGACAATATATGGTGGATAGCTAATGAAAGACAAATATCTTGTGAATACAGACAATATTTCCGATTGTTGAAGTGTTTTACAGCGAAAACACAATATCGTTATATTAGCTTACTACAATAGCTAGCACACAGCAGCATTGATTCTAGTCAAACGGTAGCGTTAGCACAGTTCGACAATATATGAAAAAAATAAAAGCATCCCAAATTGGGTCCTTATCTTTGTTGATCTTCCATCAGAATGTTCTCCAAGGGGTCCTTTGTTCAGAAACGTCTTTATTTGATCCAGAACGAACAATTTCCCTCTTGAATTAGCAAGCACACTTGCCGTGCGATGCTAACCTCTCATTCTTGAACCAATTCTTGCGTCGCATCACGTCTAAAGTCCAGAATAAATTTCAATAATATAATTAACTATATTGAAAAAACATACTTTAGGATGATATTGTGACATTTATCAAAAGAAATCGAAGCCAGAGATCATATTCACCTTTAAAAAGGTTCTTCCATGAGCCGAGTACAGATCCAACTTCGCGCCTTCCAAAAAAAATTAAAGTGCGCTTCTCACTCCAAGAGGTTGTATACAACCCCTGAACGAGATAATCAACTGATTTCTGCTCTCACTTCCGCATGACACCCAGAAGAAGGTGTATGACGTGTTCTACAGTCATAAGTGACATGCCTTTTATAGAACAGGTCTTAAAGAGAGACTTCGCATTTGGAAATCTCACTTCCGGATAGGAAAATGTCTGTAAAAAGAGTTCTGTTTCACTTAGAGAAATAATTCAAACGCTTTTAGAAACTAGAGACTGTTTTCTATCCAATAGTAATAATAATATGCATATTGTACGAGCAAGAATTGAGTACGAGGCCGTTTAAATATCATACGATTTTCTCCAAAATGAAAACAGCACCCCTTGTCCTCAACAGGTTAATCAGCACAACACTTTTCAGCTGTGCTAACATAGTTGCAAAAGGGTTTTCTAATGATCAATTAGCCTTTTAAAATGATCAACTTGGATTAGCTAACACAATGTGTCATTGGAACACAGGAGTGATGGTTGCTGATAATGGGCCTTTGTACGTTTATGTAGATTGCCCCCCCCCCCCAAATATAATAAAAAATTCTGCCGTTTCCAGCTACAATAGTCATTTACAACATTAACAACGTCTACACTGTATTTCTGATCAATTTGATGTTATTTTAATGGACACAGTTTTTTTATTTTCTTTCGAAAACAAGAACATTTCTATGTGACCGCAAACTTTTTAACAGTAGTGTACACATTTGAGTGTGTCAGCTCTGGAAAAGAGAATCTCAATGCTACAGTGGTGAAAGCAGGGTGGGGTACAATTATTTTCTTCCTGGTAATAGATTTGAGTAGCTGGTAACATTTTCCACCCTGACCTGAAGTGCCTCTTGTACACCCTCGTTCATCTCCTTGTACTAGTAGAGGAGAGCAGATTCTTCTTGTGCTGAAAGAAAAATGCCAGGAAATAGGCCAGTTTGCTGTGTTCTGTGAAGGGAGTAGTACACAGCGTTGTACGAGATCTTCAGTTTCTTGGCAATTTCTCACATGGAATAGCCTTAATTTCATAGAATAAGAATAGACTGACGAGTTTCAGAAGAAAGTTCTTTGTGCGCCACAAAAGTCAGAAATAGCGACGTAATAATTGCCTTACCTTTGAAGATCTTCTTCTGTTTGCACTCCAAAAGGTTCCAACTACATCACAAATGGTCCTTTTGTTCAATAAAGTCCTTATTTATTTCCCCCAAAACTCAGTTTAGCTGGCACGCTTCATTCGATACTCCACCGGTTTCCCTCCTTCAAAATGCATACAAAATGAATCCCAAACGTTACCAATAAACTTCTCCAAACAAGTCAAACAACGTTTATAATCAAACCTCAGGTACCCTAATACGTAAATAAACGATACAATTTAAGACGGAGAACCGTTATTGTCTTTAACGGAGATAAACAAAGAACGCGCTCTCATTCAAGCGCATGAAAACACTACAGCCAAAATGGGAGCCACTTAGAAAAACTACAAATTCTAGCTCATTTTTCCAATACAAGCCTGAAACTCTTTCTAAAGACTGTTGACATCTAGTGGAAGCCCTAGGAACTGCAATCTGGGAGGATTTCGCCTCATAATAAACATAACAGCCATTGGATACAGTGGTAGGCTGAAAAGTATTATTATTTGGATGGTTTGTCCTCAGGGTTTCGCCTGCCATATCAGTTCTGTTATACTCACAGACATTATTTTAAGTTTTATAAACTTTTAGAGTGTTTTCTCCAATTATATGCATATCCTAGCATCTGGACCTGAGTAACAGGCAGTTTACTTTGGGCACGCTTTTCATCCGGATGTCAAAATACTGCCCCCTAGCCCAAAGAGGTTAAGAATTGTGCTCTCAAAAGTGTGATTTAAAGGGGAAATGAGAGAACCCCCCCCCCTCCCCCCAAGTAAATTACTCACCACCCTAACATGTGAATAAGAAAAAAAGCAATTAAAGATAACATGTTTTCCAACATCTGTACAACACCAGTTTTTTGGGTGAGACGGAGGGCTCTGAGACAGAGATGATGGGTCCTTGGGGCTCCGTATGGTCTCTGGGCTGTCCACAATGCCATCCCCCTCAAATACCTGAAGGGAAGTATTTAAACTTGTTTTAATTGTTAACCTGAAACTATTATTCAAGATGAACTGGAGTCTATGTTGATTAATCAACATACACAATTCTACAATAAAGCGGGGAAGGGGTTAAGCTTGTAATTTGTCTGTGTTCTCAAATGAACATTGCCTTTTTCTAAAGTTGTAATAACTCCAATCTGTTTTATTTGATTGTCACTCACAGGATATCAGCCATGTGAACCCATTTTGCAGCTTATCATAATGGCCTCTGCCATGGCCTCTGACCCTTCAAAATATTGACGCTCATAGAGCAGAACAGGGATCTTGAACGGTCTCATCTACACTGAAATAGTTGCATGTTGCGTTTATATTTTTGTTCAAAGGTTTTTGAGTTACAGTTCACATAAGGAAATCAGTCAATTTAAATGAATTCATTAGGCCCTAATCTATATATTTCACATGACAGATATGCATGTGTTGTTCACAGATACCTAAAAAAAATAAGTAGGGTTGTGGATTAGAAAACCACCATTTGTCTCATTCGGCGAGACCCATCTCCTTCACATAAAGTTGATCAGGCTGTTGATTGTGTCTTGTGGAATGTTGTCCCATTCCTCTTCAATAGCAGTGTGAATTTGCTGGGTATTGGTGGGAACTGGAACACGCTGTCGTACCCGTCAATCCAGAGCATCCTAAACATGCTCAATGGGTGACATGTCTGGTGAGTATGTAGGCCATGGAAGAACTGGGACATTTTCAGCTTCCAGGAATTGTCTACAGATCCTTGCAAATTGGGGCTGTGCATTGTCATGTTGAAACATGAGGTGATGGTGGCGGATGAATGGCACGACAATGGGCCTCAGGATCTCATCATGGTATCTCTGTGCATTCAAATTGCCATCGATTTAAAATGCAATTGTGTTTGTGGTCCATAGCTTATGCCTGCCCATACCGTAACCCCACCTCCACCATGGGCCACTCTGTTCACAACGTTGACATCAGCAAACCGCTCGCCCACACGACGCCATACACGCTGTCTGGCATCTGCCCGGTACAGTTGAAACCTGGTTTAATCCGTGTAGAGCACACTTCTGCAGCGTGCCAGTGCCCATCGAAGGTGAGTATTTGCCCACTGAAGTCGGTTTCGACGCCGAACTGCAGTCTAGACACTGGTGAGGACAATGCGCAACCAGATGTGCAAACCCACAGTTTCATCAGCTGTCCAGGTTGATGGTCTCAGGCGATCCCGCAGGTGAAGAAGCCGGATCTGGAAGTCATGTGCTGGGGTGGTAACACACGGTCATGCTGTTTTTGAGGCCAGTTGGACGTACTGCCAAATTCTCTAAAACGATGTTGGAGGAGGCTTATGTTGGAGAAATTAGTATTAAATTATCTGGCAACAGCTCTCGTGGAATTTCCTGTAGTTAGCATGCCAACTGCACGCTCCCTCAACTTGAGACATGTGGCATTGTGGGGTGTGACAAAATTGCACATTTTAGTGCTTTTTATTGTCCCCAGCACATAGTGCACCACTTGTAACCAACACTTTACTTTGCGTTTTATATTTAATAAACCCTGGTACAGTAAATTCCAACATTTCTACTCCATACTAGTCACTTGTTTGCATTTCTTTGGAAGCCCGCTTGTCCCTCAACAGCCTTGCCAAGCAGCTTAGAAAGCTTTCAGCACTGACCTTTTTTTGCTGTTGCATTTTGCGAAGGCAGCTCATGCTGGGATAATGTGGTGTTGGGAAGGCTGAGACCGCTGTGATTTTTCAACTACTCTGGGGAGACGTGAAAGACCAGGAGGCCTTTGAACAGGGCTGCCTCTTGCACCAAGGCCTAATGCACGCTGTGCTGTGTGTCCCTGGTTGACATGTGTGGCTAATGTCAAGAGTTACCTCTGTTATTGGATCCATTCTTCTCTTGACTGGCAGCCTACCAGTCTCGCCAATGACTGTGTATGTGGACAACTTTATTGGAATTTCTGAATCTAAAATCAATTTGCACCTTAATAACCCATTCATGTCTATAACGGAAATGTATACTTTCCTTTAGTACACTTGTTCTTTGAGCTTACTGATGGAGAAATGTGAAGAAACATTTTTAATCGGCCAAAGCGTTTGTCTACAATGTGAGTTTTTGATATTGTACTATGTTTAGTCTTTGGACACATGTTTACTGTGTTTTTTATTTTTTATTTACATATCATGAATCAAGTCCTGTGAATACATGTTCAAACGATCCGATCTTAATACATTTTGTTTATAGATTGTCCAGACCAATATATACAGTATATACAGTGCTTTCATTATTAAGTATTCAGATCCGTTGACTTTTTCCACATTTTGTTACATTACAGCCTTATTCTGAAATGGATAAAAAAAAATCAGCAATCTGCAGACAATACCCTATAATGAAGTGAATATAGGTTTTTAGACATTTTAGCAAATTTGTAACAAATAAAAAACAGATACCTTATTTACATAAGCATTCAGACCCTTTGCTATGAGACTCAAAATTGAGCTCAGGTGCATCCTGTTTCCATTGATCATCCTTGAGATGTTTTTACAACTTGATTGGAGTCCACATGGTAAATTAAATTGAGTGGACATGATTTGGATAGGCACACACCTGTCTATGTAAGGTCCCACAGTTGACGAAGATTTGTCCGTAGAGCTATGCAACTGGATTGTGTCGAGGCACAGATCTGGGGAAGGGACCCAAAAAATGTCTGCAGCATTCAAGGTCCCCAAGAACACAGTGGCCTCCATTCTTAAATGGAAGAAGATTGGAACCACCAAGACACTTCCTATAGCTGGTCGCCTGGCCAAACTGAGCAAATGGGGGAGAAGGCCCTTGGTTAGGGAGGTGACCAAGAACCCGTAGGTCACTTTGACAAAGCTCCAGAGTTCCTCTGTGGAGATAGGAGAACCTTCCAGAAGGACAACCATCTCTGCAGCACTCCACCAATCAGGCCGTTATGGTAGAGTGGCCAGGCGGAAGCCACTCCTCAGTAAAAGGCACGTGGCAGCCCGCTTGGAGTTTGCCTAAAGACTCTCAGACCATGAGAAACAGATTCTATGGTCTGATGAAACCAAGATTAAACTCTTTGCACTGAATTCCAAACTTCACATCTGGAGGAACACCATCACCATCCCTACGGTGAAGCATGGTGGTGGCAGCATCATGCTGAGGTGATGTTTTTCAGCGGCAGGGACTGGGAGACTAGTCAGGATCGATGGAAAGATTAACAGAGCAAAGTAAAACGAGTACGATACAGAAACGGCTGTAGTTCAAACGATAATGAGTTGAATCATATATTTGAACAGGTCAAATAACAATACTTTATGCTTATTTTTTTAATAAAAATTATTTTCCACATTTTCTCATTATCTATCATACTTCCAGTTTCAATGGTAAAATTTCAATGTGGCCTGTGTAGACACTTGTACAAAAAAGGTAGGGGTGTGGATCAGAAAACCAGTCATTTGATGTGACCACCATTTGCCTCATGCAGCAATGGACATCTCCTTTGTATAAAGTTGATCAGGCTGTTGATTGTGGCTTGTGGAATGTTGTCCCACTTCACTTCAATGGCTGTGTGAAGTTGCTGGATATTGGCGGGAACTGGAACACGCTGGCTTACCCATCTATCCAGAGCATCCTGTAAATGCTCAATGGGTGTCATGGCTGGTGAGTATGCAGGCCATGGAAGAACTGGGAAATTTTCAGCTTCCAGGAAATGTGTACAGATCCTTGTGACATGGGCCAATACATTTACCATGCTGAAAGATGGAGTGATGGCGGCAGATGAATGGCACGACAATGGGCCTCAGGGTCTCGTCATAGTATCTCTGTGCATTCAAATTGTCATCGATAAAATGTAATTGTGTTAGTTGTCCATAGCTTATGCCTGCCCATACCATAACCCCACCGCCACCATGGGGCACTCTGTTCACATCATTGACATCAGCAAACCGCTCGCCCACATGATGCCATACATGTGGTCTGTAGGTGTGAGGCTAGTTGGACGTGCTGCCAAATTCTCTAAAACAACGTTGGAGGCGGATTATGGTAGAGAAATTAACATTCCATTTTCTGGCAACAGCTCTGGTGAACATTTGTGCAATCAGCATGCCAATTGCGCGCTCCCTCAACTTGAGACATCTGTAGCATTGTGTTGTGACAAAACTCCACATTTAAGAGTGGCCTTTTATTGTCCCCATCACAAGGTGCACCTGTGTAATGACCGTGCTGTTTAATCAGCTTTTTGATATGCCACACCTGTCAGGTGGATGGATTATCTTTGCAAAGGAGAAATACTCACTCACAGGGATGTAAACAAAGGTGTGCACTGAATTTGAGAGAAATAAGCTTCTTATGTGTATGGAACATTTGTAGGATCTTTTATTTCAGCTCATGAAACATGGGACCAACTCTTTTTACATGTTGCGTTTATATTCTTGTTCAGTGTGCACAAACACGGTGAACATGTAATTTAATACATCTGTAAAGTAAATGTACTTGTAATGTGTGGTCAACCTAATGACTCTGCGTTGACAATAGATGCGGTTTGAATGACTGGTTATTCACATAAGTCTCCACTTCCGCCCTCTGTCAACAAAAAGTATATTACCCTCTTCATATGTCACGTCAGTTCCATTCCATCGTCACCCTTGTCAAACAAAGTGGATGGTAGTAGCTAGTCAAGTCATATTTCCGTGAATTTGTGGAATTCATGATCCTTAGCCAACAGTTGATTGTCTTGAAACAGGATGATGCTAGGTATGTAACTTACTAGCTAATACAAATGTGTGTCCTAGCAACCTAGGTTCATACAACAGACGTCTACAAAACAGTTTAATTGTGTGTGATAATAGCAGAGCGTAGGTTTCCTTAGCGATCTTAATATTGTTTCCAGAGTTTGATGGAGGAGATAACATTTGGGTGCCTTTCAACTTTATTTCTGACATTTATTTTGACAGTTGGATACAATGTTTTGTTGATAGAGAATTATAGTTTCAACCGTTATACTTAATGTGTTTCTATTAGGTGATTTCTTTAAAAACATTTTTATTTTGTTGTCAATGACTGTGGGATCAGATTTCTGTTGTACTTGGAGAATAACTGCATTCAGAGCTCATGCTCTCATGCCTCCAAACTGAATTTGTGGGCCTCCGTTGGACCAAAAGGGACGTTTTTAAAGCAATGACGAGAAGTGTTTGGAATGGGTCGGTTCAGCAGGGAGGCTTGCTGGGTTAATGAGTGCCGTATGCTCTCAGACATGGGCCTGCATGTTCTCCTGTGCCATTTGGTCATGGAAAGACTGGCTTAGACGAACGAGGCTGGGTATGCAGGCAGCTGGCTCTCATTTTCATGTCTTGCATGTCTGGAAACCACCCATTGTCACATGATCAGGCGTGCAAAGCATTAGCGGGGATCGGGGTTGCGTATGAATATCGCTGGTGGTAGATTCATATTTCTGATGTTTTTTGGGGGTTTGGGGAAAAGTGTACAAATTTAGATAAACTTCAATAAAGCCACCACCTGGAAGGCAACTTGACTTGAGAGTTTTTTTGAGTGGGGCATTGCCCAATAAATAATTGTGGTTGCAATTAAAGTAATCTAGCAAAGTCATAATCCAAGGTGATTAGAACTGGGTGGTTTTTGTTGTCAGGGATGTCATTTCTTGGCCGTTTGGAATGTTTGACTTCACTGTTGTGCGGGGTATTTGTGGACATTTTCTTTCAGTTTATTCATTAAGGCTGGCTACTTCACCATTGTGACAACATCCTTGTCAGTTCATCCCTTGTCCTGTCATCAGGCACTGGAAAATCATTGCACAGGACTAAGTTCACAACGTGATTTTAACACCTGCTAATGGTTGACTTTAGCTTGCATCAATAACATGCAATCAAGACAAGGAGGCAGTTTTGTGCTGATTTTAAATGCCAGAAATTCCACTAGAAACCACTTCTGAACTTAACTCTCTCTCCTGGGTGTGACTTAAATGCTAAGCTTTCCCAGTGTGAGCCAGCCAGGAGGAGCTGTGCTCTATGCTGTTCCTGCAGCAACAGCTGGTGTGCGGGGGATGGGCCCTAGTTATTAAAGGTGATTTATTGAATTACGGTCTTTTGGAAATCAGTGGCGGCCTAAACTGGTCCTTTAGGACCGAGGCATGCTGCACTTGACTTCATTTAAGTGTTTAATTGCTTAATAATGTTTGCAACCAAAACAAAACCGAGCCTAGTGATTTAGAGAGCTGGGGTTAGAGTGAACTGAAGTGTGAGCTGCAGACCAGTAGATTTACAGTGGAGGAAGCCAGGCTAACGGGATCTATGGGAAGCCTGTCTCTGTCTGCCTCCTGCACTCCTAATCGTGTGTATCGGAGTGTAAAGCGCACCTCTCATGTTGACTGACTGTCTTAATTCCCCCCGACAACTGCCGCTTGTTCTTTATATAACCAATTACTGGAATCTCTCACTTAGGCCTAACTGACAGATCTTTGCTCTAAATCCGTTTGGCAAAATCCAGTGTTTAGCAATAGGTCTGGCTGGATGGTCGTGGAGTGAATATGTTAGAGAAACGTAGACCCCGGCAGTGTTTTCCCGAAGCACCGGCCCTTGGCTAAACAGCCGGTGACAGACTTATTTTAAGCCGGCTACTTTTTTCCACCTCAAATTAACTGCTACTTTTTATTTCAAAGTTTCAATTCGCTAGTCAGGAAATGTTCAGTTCGCTAATCATTGCATGTTGTGTAAGTGGTAACAATGTGTCACAATACACTTAGCCGAATAATTGTTTTCTGGCACATTCATTTATTTTCTGTTGCGTGTCTCCTATAGCCAGCCACAGAGGTGTGGCGCGGTGCCTAGGCTGTTTACTGTGCTTTGATCGACAGCCGAACAGCAAGTGTTTTGTAAATGGTGTCAAATTGACTATATCCCTTTGCAATTCATAAGTCATACAACATACTTATATGTCCATGGTATCGCACCGGGACAAGTATTTAAACCAAAGATCTCGTTTGTATTTTCCTAGAATATGAAGTCCAAATCAGGACTTGCCAGACGCGAGTGACTCGTCAGGGAGCCGTTCAGGCTTTTTGGCAATTATCTGCAGATAAATTATGAAATCATTCAATGAAGATTGTGAATCCACACTGCAAATTGTAAAGCCATGTCTTTTTACACAATACCAGGGATGGGCACGGTTATTCGTATATATATATATATATATATATAGACGTTAATATTCAATTACTTAGGAGTGTATTCATTTTTGAAAAAAGAAAAAAAAAAGATTTGTCAAATAAAAAATTAAATATTTACTACAATGATGGACCATTACATTTGAAATGTTTATAAAACAAAAGTTTTATGACAAATTTTACGGGTGCGCCCCATAAAGACGCACTTGTAGCTTACACACGTTTCACAAGTGTAGCTTGTTGTTGTCGGTCAGTCAAAGCAGCCCTTGAGGCTCTATGTTTAGCAAGTGAATTGAGAGATTTATAATCAATGCAATAACAATGACATAATTAATTTGGCTAAATGATGAGTGGGCTACAATGATCAACCATCAGGTAAACTGTTGTTTCATATCGATTGAGTTGTTGTAGACAACCTCAAACTAGCCTCATTTAGCCTTGCTACGTTAGCTAGCAAGCTGGCTAACTTAGCTATCTACTGTAGCTAGCTAGCTTCTTTACATTGATGTGAGGCAGTCAAGACCGGCAATACCAGATGTTATGATAGACAAACTGGTGCGCCTGGCACCTACTACCATACCCCGTTCAAAGGCACTTAAATCTTTTGCCTTTCCCGTTCACCCTCTGAATGGAACATGTACACAAGCCATGTCTCAATTGTCTCGAGGCTTAAAAATCCTTCTTGATTAGAAGTGGATTTAACAAGTGACATCAATAAGAGATCATAGCCTTAACCTGATCAGTCTATGTGATGGAAAGAGCAGGTGTGCCTAATGTTTTGGACATTTAGTGTATTTCGATTATAGAATGATATAATTTGAATAGTGAAATCATTTCAAATGCCCATCCCTACACAATACCACTACAAATTTTACCAATCTAGGAGGTAAACTCGATAAAGTATTAAATGATTTCGCTGTGTATTTTGGATGGAATCAAGGCAATTAGAATGTCCCAGAGACACCCAAAATAGAGCTTGTTTGGCAAAATAAAATTGGAGCCCGGAAAGGCCTAGCTACTTTTTCTATTTGGCTGGCTACTCTATGTAGTTAGGGGAAAATACTTCTCTAGTCTTAAGTTTATGACTGAAGGTAAGTTGTTGAACATTGCCCCCGGGTCTATTAAAAACTGTTGTCTTAGGAGTGCATTGAACTCCCCAGCACATCCATGACACATCCTTGACAGCTGTCGTGCCTTGACTAACCTAGGTTGGTGTAGGGCAATACCACGGTCACACAATGACGCTGAGATTTCACTTTAGAAGTAGGCCAAACAAAAACCATTGATTGCAAAGTGAAACAAACCATTCAACTCCATGCATGTACTGTTTTAACAATTTCCCCCTGAAAATGTTACAAACACACATTTAATCGAAGAACAGTGCAGTGTGCATATGTCAAGTTTGGTAACAGAATGACAGTAACATCTCCCTCAGTTTATATGACCACGTTTTCCCAAAACTCTGTTAAATATCTACTCTGAATTAAGATTAAAAGATGTCCGCAGAAAGAATGGTTTGTCCGCTATTATATGACATGGTTATTGAACTACAGTAAGTGAAGTGGATTAACACCCGGTAACAGAATGATAACAGAATGTCATAATGGGTCCCTGATCTGTACTATACAGAAATGCATAATTATTAATATCATTCTCTTCATGGTGATGTATCCTGAATAGGTACACAAAGGTAGAAAAAATGTAATATCCTTCTTTGCATGTTTGGGTATTATTCTACACACTGACTAGTATTATAATGTGCTCCGCCCCCAAAAAAGACCGAATTTGGTTGTTCCAGACCGGACCAAATCTGTACCAATCATAGACGTCTATGTTTCACAAGTTTGGACAGCACAGTACAGCACAGCACTGTAGATTATAGTTCAGTACAATAAATTATACTGTACTCTAGTGTGCTCTACTGTACTGTTCTAAACTCTACTCTGTACAGTATTATATGGAACTATACTCTACTTTCCTTTACTGTACTGTGCTGTCCAAACTTTTGAAACAGATGTCTATGATTGGTACAGATTTGAACTACTTTTCAATGTCCATGTAAGTCCCGTGTTGGCCGGTGCTCAGTGGGCTGGTTACAGTAAATGGAAAGGGAGGGGGCTCATGGGTAGGTGTCAGTAAGCCGGGAGAGGTGACATTTAACTGTAGAGAGATAAGAGAGACCGGGAGAGCAAGGGGTTGTCCAGACTCTTTTCACACTCTTCCTTTCACCATCCACGGGACAGAAAGAGAAATAAAACAGAATGAGCTGAACATAACAGTATGCCAGTGGAAGGGAGGAAAGTAGCAGGTGACCAAACTGGTTTGTGATTGTCCTATTTGTAGCCAATTCAGCTGCAGTCATTCTGTTAAATGTTTTTTGGTCATTGTGTTTCGATTTGGTAACAGAATGACATGTTTTAATCACTTAATAAATCATAAACCAAATGTATCAGTAAAATCACTAACTTATTGGTAGGTCGATATTTACTTGTTACTAATGTGAACTTACATTATCCTCCCTCATTAGAGACAGAAATGAGAAAAGATCTTAAAGATTAGTGTTTTCACAAGACCAGAATTTTGACTTCGATACCAGGTTTTGTATCAAAATACTGTATCATCTCGATACCAAAACGATAGTAGTGAATTGATGTTAGTTTTAGCTGTAAGCTAGCAAGGAATTTAGCCAACAAAGCTGGAAGCTGCCGGTATCTTCTTGCATTGTAAATTGTAGCCTGTATGGACATTGTTTTACAAACAGTAATTAACCGTTTCAATATATCTACATGTCGTGTCATATTATCAAGTGTGTTAACTCCTGTGCAGCATGAGTGGGGAGCTAAACATGATACAGCCCAGACTCGCAGTGCAGGCTAGCAATGAGTATGTGGAGCAGGCACGGTGCGCTCCGTGGGACATTGACTGCGCTGACAGACAGACTTGATCCGTGAGACATATTTGACAGAAGTACCGAAAGTAACACAAATTCTAGTACCAAACCATTTTTCATGTTCAAGTATCGAAAATGTACAGAAGTTTTGGTATACCGTGCAACGCTATTAAACATGTGGGTTTTTGTTAACAGAATGACAAGAGAGTAGGCAATATTTATTTCACTTACAGAAGGCAAATCATTTCTGCTAAACTAATTATACAGGGTTCTTTACTTCAACGTTATTGTGTTTTGGTGATTTTTGAATAGTCTATATGCCTTCGGAAAGTATTCAGAGTTCAGACCCTTTGACTTTTCCACATTTTGTTATGTTACACCCTTATTCTAAAATGGATTAAATAAATAAAATATCTTCAGCATTCTACACACAATACCCCATAATGACAAAGTGAAAACAGGTTTTTCGAAAATGTTGCTAAGTTATAAAAAAACATACCTTATCTACGTAAGTATACAAACCATTTGATATGAGATTTGAAATTGAGATCGGGGGCATCCTGTTTCCATTGATCATCCTTGGAGTCCACCTGTGGTAAATTCAATTGATTGGACATGATTTGGAAAGGCACACATCTGTCTATATAAAGTCCCATAGTTGACAGTGCATGTCAGAGAAAAAAACCAAGCCATGAGGTCGAAGGAATTCTCCGTAGAGCTCCGAGACAGGATTGTGTCGAGGCACAGATCTGGGGAAGGGTACCAAAACATTTCTGCAGCATTAAAGGTCCCCAAGAACACAGTGGCCTCCATCATTCTTCAATGGAAGAAGTTTGGAACCGGCAAGACTCTTCCGGCCAAACTGAGGAATCGGGGGAGAAGGGCCTTGGTCAGGGAGGTGACCAAGAACCTGATGGTCAATCTGACAGAGCTCTAGAGTTCCTCTGTGGAGATGGGAGAACCTTCCAGAAGGAAAACCATCTCTGCAGCACTCCACCAATCAGGCCTTTATGGTAGAGTGGCCAGATGGAAGCCACTCCTCAGTAAAAGGGACACGACAGCCCGCTTGCAGTTTGCCAAAAGGCACCTAAAGACATGAGAAACAAGATTCTCTGGTCTGATGAAACCAAGATTGAAGTCTTTGTCCTGTATGCCAAGTGTCACACCTGGAGAAAACATGGCATCCATCCCTACGGTGAAGCATGGTGGTGGCAGCATCATGCTGTGGGGATGTTTTTCAGCAGCAGAGACTGGGAGGCTAGTCAGGATCGAGGCAAAGTTGAACGGAGCAAAGTACAGAGATCCGTGATGAAAATCTAATCCAGAGCGCTCAGTCTATGGGGCGAAGGTTCACCTTCCAACAGGACAACAACCCTAAGCACACAGCCAAGACCATGCGGGAGTGGCTTCGGGAATGTCCTTGAGTGGGGCTGCCAGAGCCCGAACATCTCTGGAGAGACCTGAAAATAGCTGTGCAGCAACGTTCCCCATCCAAACCTGACAGAGCTTGAGAGGATCTGCAGAGAAGAATGGGAGAAAGTCCCCAAATACGTGTGTGCCAAGCTTGTAGTGCCATACCCAAGAAGACTGAATGCTGTAATCGCTGCCAAAGGTGCTTCAACGAAGTAGTGAGTAAAGGGTCTGAATACTTATTTAATATTTGTTTTTTATTTTTAATACATTTGGAAACATTTCTTAAAACCTGTTTTTGCTTTGACATTATGGGATGATGTGTGTAAAAACTATTTAATCAATTTTAGAATAAGGCTGTAACGTAACAAAATGTGGAAAAAGTCAAGGGGGCTGATTACTTTCCGAAGGCACCGTATATACAGTACCAGTCAAAAGTTTGGACACACCTACTCATTCCAGGGTTTTTCTTTATTTTTACTATTTTATACATTGAAGAATAATAGTGACGACATTGAAACTGTGAAGATAGCCCTATTTGGTAAAACTCCAAGTCCATATTATGGCAAGAACAGCTCAAATAAGCAAAGAGAAATGACCGTCCATCATAACTTTTAAGACATGAAGGTCAGTCAATCTGGAAAATTTCAAGAACTTTGAATGTTTCTTCAAGAGCAAATGCAAAAACCGTCAAGCGCTATATTGAAACTGGCTCTCATGAGAACCGTCACAGGAATGGAAGACCCAGAGTTACCTCTGCTGCAGAGGATGATTTCATTAGAGTTAACTGCACCTCAGATTGCAGCCCAAATAAATGCTGCACAGAATTCAAGTAACAGACACATCTCAACATCAACTGTTCAGAGGAGACTGCGTGAATCAGGCATTCATGATCGATTTGCTGCAAAGAAACCACTACTAAAGGACACCAATAATAATAAGAAGAGATTGTTTGGGCCAAGAAACACGAGCAATGGACATTAGACCCGTGGAAATCTGTCCTTTGGTCTGATGAGTCCCAAATTTGAGATTTTTCGTTCCAACCGCCGTGTCTTTGTGAGACGCAGAGTAGGTGAACGGATGATCTCCGCTTGTGTGATTCCCACCGTGAAGCAGGTGTGATGGTGTGGGGATGCTTTGCTGGTGACACTCAGTGATTTATTTAGAATTCAAGGCACACTTAACCAGCATGGCTCCCACAGCATTCTGCAGCGATTTACCATCCCATCTGGTTTGCACTTAGTCCCACTATCATTTGTTTTTCAACAGGACAATGACCCAACACACCTCCAAGAAGGAGAGTGATGGAGTGCTGCATCAGATGACCTGGCCTCCACAATCACCCAAACTCAACCCAATTGAGATGGTTTGGGATGAATTGGACTGCAGAGTGAAGTAAAAGCAGCCAACAAGTGCTCCGCCTATGTGGGAACTTCTTCAAGACTGTTGGAAAAGCATTCCAGGTGAAGCTGGTTGAGAGAATGCCAAGAGTGTCATCAAGGCAAAGGGTGGTTATTTGAAGAATCTCAAATATAAAATATATTTTGAATTGTTTAACACTTTTTTTGGTTACTACATGTTTCATTGTTTTGATATCTTCACTATTATTCTACAATGTAGAAAATAGTAAATAATAAAGAAAAACCCTTGAATTAGTAGGTATTGTAATACTTTTGACTATTTTGTGTGCGTGTGTGAGTGTTAAATAAATAAAGGGTTAGGGGCTCCCGGTTACAGCCGGATCAATCGAACCGCAGGCTATAGTGGCGCATCAGCACTGTGCCTTAGACCGCTGTGCCACTCGGGAAGCCCCTCTTATAGGCTACTCTTTAAGAATTTTTTTTCTGCTAGATGTTTTCTAAGAGTGCTTACCCATCTGTTTGACCAAAGATCAAAGCCTTTGCTTATTCCTCATTTTTAGGCTGGAGAATGGTTGAATAATGTGTATATATATATATATATATATATATATATGCCTTATTTCTCTAGAATATAGACTTTTCGCTTTCATTTTACACCAAATTTTATGTGCTCCTATTAACTATAGATGTTGGTGCTCATGGGGCTTTTCACATGGAAATGCCCTGTACAGTCCAATTCCTTTGGAAACCCTCACATGGGAGGTACAAAAGTCATAGTTGAGAGGTGCCTGTTAAGAAAAGCAGCATTAACGAACCCCTAATCTCATCAGAGGAATTTGCCTCTTAAATATTGAAGTACTTTGGTCATTCCCTGCATGCCTGGGAAATTAGGGAGTTTGCCCCGGCCAAATGTAATGGATAAGCTAATGCACTGTTTAGATAAAGAGAAGAGGGATCTTAATCATAATGATTTCCCAACTGCCATAAAAAAATTGCATAGCACTCTAGTCCTCAATTTGTTTGTAGTTGAACTATCTCACGATATGACAAGGTTTACAGCAGCAACATATTTGCATATGTATCAATGCATATTTTACAATTGTGTCTTTACTCTCCATGGCAGCACTGCGAGTTTAATAGCACGGTCTCTATGGGAAGCAGCCACTTCATTCCCCATTAGCAGTATCTTGTTTTTATTGAGTTGTAACAATAGGCCACTTTTGCACAATCCAATCATTCTGTACATCCATTGGCACAGTTTGACTACCTGAAACTTGCCCGATGCAATTTCAGTGCTAAGAAAGGGGATGGTTAGGCCTGTTATTTGAAATACTAGTTTCCTTTAACTTACTTGTAATTCTGCTAACAATAAATGTAAACTATACAAATATTAAGTCAGGCAGACATAAAAAACTACATAATTAGAGATGGCTTAAATGTGTGTTATAATTTATTTTAGATTTTTTTTTGTCACATACTGACTGTTAGAACTGATAAGGCTCCATAGATGAGGAATTGAAAAACTGTATGGTTGAAAGAGATGGGGCAAAAGGAGTGGCTAATAAGTCTGGCTGCACATCTGACTGACTGACTTGCAAATTGAGAAATTATGTTACTAAACTCAACAAAAAGAAGAAGAAACTGTATTATGAAGCCAAGATCAATGATGGAAATAATGATGGAAAAAACGTGAGTACTTTAAATTAAATTGTAGGCAGAAAGACATTCACCTCCATCTTCTATTGAATCAGATGGCTTATTCGTCACAAAACCATTTGACGTTGCCAATTATTTTAATGATTACTTCATTGGCAAAGTGGGCAAACTTAGGCAGGAAATGCCAACAATGAACAGTGAGCCACCATATTCATGCATTAAAAAAAACAAGTAAAGAAAAACAATGTAAGTTTGAATTTTGTAAATTTAGTGTGGGAGAGGTGGAGAAATTATTGTTATCGATCAATCTCTATGGCCAATCCTCTATGTCATATCTTTAGTTTGAGTCTCGAAGGTGTTTGTCCTCAGGCCTGGAGGGAAGCCAAAGTAATTCTGCTACCCAAGTGTGGTAAGTGGCCTTTACTGGTTATAACAGTAGACCTATAAGCTTGTTGCCAGCTCTTAGCAAACTGTAGGAAAAAATGTGTTTTAAACAAATTAACAACATACTTTCAGCATGCTTATAGAGAAGAGCAATTAACTGCGGTACTGCACTGACACAAATGACTGATGATTGGTTGAAAGAAATTGATAGTAAGAATATTGGGAGCTGTACTGTTAGATTTCAGTGCAGCCTTTGATATTATTGACCATAACCTAAGGTTGTTAAAAAGTATCTGTTATGGCTTTTCAACCTCCGACAGATCTGAATTCACAATATGGCAATCTAATAGAACTGAGTTTAAACATTTTTTTATGGAAGCTTCTCTAATGTCAAACATGTAAAGTGTGACGTACCGCAGGGCAGCTCTCTAGGCCCTCTTTTCTATTTGTACCAATGAAAATTGTTTGCATAGTCAAAATACAAACAGCACTGACACACACACACTTACCCCACCAGACATGCCACCAGGGGTCTTTTCACAGTCCCCAGTTCCAGAACATATTCAAGGAAACGTACAGTATTATACAGAGCCAAGAGTGCATGGAACTCCCTTCCATCTTATAAAGCGCAAGTGAACAGCAAACCTGGTTTAAAAAAAACAAATAAAGCAACACCTCACGGCACAATGCCTCTCCCTTGTGTGTATGTACTGACATGTAAGGGTAACTGATAGATGCGTGCACAAAGACTACATGTTCATGTTTTTAAATGTATGCAAATTGTAAAGTCTTTAGTCTGTCATTTATTTTTCGTTATGTGTCCGACCCCAGTAAAACTAGCTGTCGCTAGTTGGGGATCCTAATAAATCAAATACACCGGATAGGTCCAAGGAAATGTGTTGTTTTACATGGTCAGCCATAGTAGTACGGTGCCCCTGGAGCAAATTAGGGTTAAGTGCCTTGCTCGAGGGCACAACGATTTTTCATTTTATCAGCTCGGGTATTCGAACCAGCGACCTTTTCGGTTACTGACCCAAAACTCAAACCTGGAAAACATGGAAGAAAAATGATATCGGAACATGTGAGGGGTAAAAAAGAATTGTAAGGCCAATTATCTCTCCGCTCCTTTGCCTACATCTGGAGCTTTGCAGTGGTAGCTGTGTGGTTGATAGCTAGTGTCAGGAACATTCTAGTCTGTGCTGTAACATTTTATTTCAATGGACAAATTAGCCTGCGTAATAGATCTGGTGATACAACTGGTGCAGAAATGCAGCCCTGTCTCGGCTAGCTGCACGTTCGGACTTAATTGTAATCGACACTGCTCGAGTCAAGTCTCGGAGACTAGTAAAACATGACACACTTGATTGCACTGTGCTTCAGAGATCCCAGAAGTGTCACTAGGCTACTGATAAGTTGCACAGTGGGACTCTCCGCTGTAGTGTAATGATCAATGGAGCTGTTGGAGGCTGTCTGAACTCACATGAGACAGGAGAAAATGGCCCACTGTCCTTGAGGCTGAGGATTGTCTCCGTGTCCACCTGGACCCTTCTGGTCACTGGGTTGATACGGGGACATTTTAGTGATCTCTAATGGAGCCTCCTACACATACTCCATAGCTGCACTTCACACTTCTGGGGTTATCAATCTGGCAACATGTCAGGTCTGTGAAGGTGGGGACCTCTGTTTGGCCAGAGGCATCCGCAGAGCATGGTTTCTGGGCCGTGTGTAAATGGCCTGGAAATTATCTGTGACATGGCGGCTGGGGCTGCACGCGCTCCCTCTGTGAACCTATTACCCAGAGGAGCTCTCATCCCCCCCTGCCTGCCAAATAGTTTTTTCTCTCTCCACTCTTCTTTGGATTCAGCCACCGATCATGATGGAGTGAAATCTGATGCAGCCAGACTGCCCTGCTTTATTCATATGTATGTGCCGCGGGAATGGAGATGAAAGCAATAGGAAATGTTTCATTTCTGCTTCTGCCGTGGCTTATCTGGAAGCACAAGGGGTATTGTCAAAGTGTTTCTCTGTGGAGACTTCACACAATGTGCAGCGACTGGAGCAGAGTGGTCCAGCTGAACTAAAAAGCCACAACCAGAAAATAGAGACTCGTACTTATACGTTTAGTGCTGACCGATTTTCAACACCGTCTTAGACACGGCACCCAAACAGTACGCATGAGGGACTGAGTACCTTTTAAGTCCTGCACTCTCTTGAGGTGGCTGCTGCCACCCTTCTGACATTTAGCTGAGATGGAGCTTGGCTGACCTCCCTGGGTACTGATGATTCCCATCACCTGGAGGCTGGCCGGGACATTTCTATTTTAGTCAGCAGCTCAAGCACACAATCCAATTACACGGGCCAGCATCGGTGTGGATCCCTGCATGGAATACCTGTCCCTCACCAGCAGGCCCACTGAAAATACTCATTAGCCAGGTCCTGCACATGTAATAGAAGTCCTTATTGAGTTGCTATTCCTCAGTGTTAAAAATGTATCTTTGGGCTAAAGGTGCCAGCCACAGAGGTGAAAGCTCTCTGATCCAGGGGCTGTGTTATCAAGACCGGGTCAGTTTTTATCCACCCTCTATCGTGCCGGCTTTCATCACCACTGGCATGTTGTGAAATTGGTATCAAAATTGAATTTTTCATTCACCTGTTGCCATGGATACGCTGTGCAAACGGGGGGTTTTGCCGAGCGTTATTGAAATGACAAATTGCAGTTGGAACCCACTCTCCAACCCTGAGGGAAATGGTCTGCTGCTCTTTTATTCAGGAAATATTGATTAAATGAGAGATGTTTGAGAATGGTGAAAACAGAATGTTGTGGATGGATTGGAAAATTATATACTGGAACATTGCCTTTTCAGATTTTTCCTTTCATCCCTCAGTACTTAACTACACTACAGTGGGAGGAAATGCACACAGGCTCAGTAAATGCAAACCCATTATTAAGATATGAAAACACTTGAGGTGAAAAGCTTTAGGCCAAGATGGTAGGCTCCACAAAATAATTGGTGAATGAGGTCATGCGAAGTGACAGATTCCCTTTGGCAGGTAGGGATAATCTTTGTGTTTTAACCCCAGGAGATTGATTTGATGAGCGACTCTCACCCGAATGGACAGTATTTAACCTGGCGTGGGATGTTGAAACAGCTTACAGTGCTTTACTGGTAAGGGCAACACGGTAAGTCGGGTACACATAGGGTTTCCAGCCCCCTCTCAACCCTACCAGACGGGACAACCCCGTGGCCCCTTTGCCCTCTTCCTCAGTGAGTATCCTCTCGTGGGTGACGGTACTAATGTGGCTTCTGATGGTGGCCACTGTCTGTAAAGGGCTGAATGTGAAACCGGTGAGTTATGAGCCTGGCAGACAAAGCCCGGCGGACATTGGGGATCCGCCTGTCCCTGTTAATGAGAGCTGAATAATGCAGGCAGGCGAAGCTCCCAGGTCGGGGCGGCAGGAGCGAGCTGCCGAGCACGCTCAGCTAGCAGCCCGTCAATAGCCGAGCAATCAATGCCTGCCTAGTGCAGAGCTGACTGAGAGCTGAGCAGAGCAGGTTTCGGGTCTGCAAAAGCAATAGGTCCGTCTGTATCGCTCATTGTGTCATCTTTGAGCAAAGGCTCGATAAATCCACCCCCGGCCTGTCACATTGGAGGGGCTCTATCTTCTAGTGATCTCTGTACACTAGCTTTAGCGAGTGAAACAAAAAGGAAGATGAAAACCAGAGCGGCTCTTTCATCTGATGCAACGCACCTAATCTAACCAAGGGGAAGTGCTTCTGCCTGCACTGCACTTCT
>NC_036842.1:49963284-50112375 GCF_002910315.2 Salvelinus sp. IW2-2015
TGCTGCCAAGACCGGGGCTGTGCTGCCAAGACCGGGGCTGTGCTGCCAAGACCGGGGCTGTGCTGCCAAGACCGGGGCTGTGCTGCCAAGACCGGCTTAGTTTTTATTTGCTTTCTATCGTGCCGGCTTTCATCACCACTGGTATGTTGTGAAATTGGGATCGAAGTGGAATTTCTCATTCTGTGTGCCTGTTGCCATGGATACACTGTAAACTGAGGTTTTGAATGAGCGTTATTGAAATGACAAATTGCAGTTGGAATCCACTCTCCAACCCCTGAGGGAAAGGCTCTGCTGCTCTCCTATTCAGGAAAATATTGATTCAATCAGAGATGTTTGAGAATGGTGAAACAGAATGTTGTTGATGGATTGTAAAATGATATACTGGAACATTGCCCTTTCAGATTGTTCCTTTAATCCCTCAGTATTGAACTAGACTACAGTGGGAGGCAATGCACGCAGGCTCAGCGAATGCAAACCCATTATTAAGATATGAAAACACTTGACGTCGAAAAGCTTTTAGGCCTAAATGGTAGGCTTCACAAAATAATTGGGTGAATGAGGTCATGTGACAACAGATTCCCTTTGGCAGGTAAGGATTATCTTTGTGTTTGACAACCCTGGGAGATTGATTTGATGAGTGACACTGATCCGAATGGACAGCGTTTCACCTGCGTGGGATGTTTAAACGGCATACGGGTGCTTTTACTGATAAGGGCAACGCAATAGGTCGTTACGGGGTTTCCAGAACCCTCTCGACCCTACCAGACGGGACGATGGGAAGCAGTACTGATATGTGACTGCTGAAGGTGGCCACTGTCTGTAAAAGGCTGACAGTGAAACCGGTGAGTTATGAGCCTGGCAGGCAGAGCCCCGGTGGCCATTGGGGATCGGCCTGTCCCTCCTTAATGATAGCTGAATAATGCAGGCAGGCAAAGCTCCCAGGAAGCAGAGCACACTCAGCCCAGCAGCCACGTCAATAGCCGAGCAATCAATGCCTGCCTAGTGCAGAGCGGGTTCCGGGTCTGCAAAAGCAATAGGGCCGTCTGTATCACTCAGTGTGTCATCATCTCTGAGCGAAGGCTCGATAAATCGTTCCCCGGGCCTGCCACAGTGGAGGGGTGTCTCTGCTCCCAGAGGTCTCTGATTTAGTGAGGGGGAAAAACAAAAGGAAGATGAAAACCATAGCAACTCTTTCATCTGATGTAGCGGGTCTAATCTAACCAGGGGGAAGTGCTTCTGTCTGTGCTGCTGCTGCATCTTCTCTGCCCCGCCCCAGCCTCTTCAGAGAGCTCTCTGTGATTCACACAGAGCCTGTCACTTTCTTTCTGCGCCAGCAGGCTTTGAGACCTATTCTTTATTAGAGATCCTCATTTACTCTGCAGTGAAGGGGGAATTAAAAATGAAAGGCGGCACTGTGCAGATGGAGGCAGAGCTCTCCACAATCAGGTCAGAGGTTCTCTTATGTAATCTCGTGCCCTTGTTTTCCTCCTCGCTCTCTTTTTTTTTTTTGTCATCCGCCGTGTTAGATGTTTCCTCCCCCGCGTTGAAAGCACCAAAGAGGGCCCTGACAGAACCGCGGTTGGAATCGATCTGATCCCTCAGTCTGTCATCGCGCTGTGAGAGGCGTCCCTGCCCTGTGCCTGCTTCATTTTCCCTTCACGTTTCTCATCAGCAGAGGCGTCCGTTACAAATGCCTGTATTAATCAGGCCCTTGTAGTGCGGCGGGAGGGGCTGGGTGGGAGGGGCTGGCTTGTCTGCCCAGATTCACTGGTGCCTCTCCTCCCTGCGCACTCCCAAGGCTAACTGGCATGTGGCAGGGAAAGCCAAATTAGTTTAGAGACGTTATTTACAGCCGCTGGAAGGGCACCAGTTGCAGCAGAACGAGCCACCAGGGTTTATGTGTGACTGACTGGAGGGGAGAGGACAACCTTTTCTGGGGCTAACAGTAGAGCACTGCAGAGCCAGGAGAGTACACTCAGTACACAGTGTGCCGGAGCTAGCTAGGCTAACCATCGAGCAGGGAAGCAATCGCAGCAACTGCGTCTCTCTATTTAATGGGAGCCTTGCTTTTGCCACATCAAGATGTTTAATGGAATAATACTTTCCATGGAGGTGCAGCGAAATCGAAAAAGGAATGATTTGTCGGAATAGGACGTATTAAACAAGGAATATGTTTGATGTGGCAAGATCAGTGGGTATGAAACGCGTGTGCGCCATATGCTTGTGAAACTCTTGAGCATAGCCCAAGTTTAATGTTTGCACCAGCGCACGTGAACATGGAGCTTGTAGTAAAATAGAGATGGCATGTTCATGGAGCGTTAGAAGCCAACCCTTTCCACACTGCTGTAGTCAACAGTCTATCTCCAAGCAGTCACCAGTCCTCTGACAGTTGAGTAAAGTGTCTTACATTCCCCCCTTTCTATTGCCAAGAACAACATCTGTCTGTCAGATTTTCACCTCATATCCTGAATCTTAGTCTTCTGGGAAATCGTGGGAGTAGTCTACTAAGTTGCTATGGTATTGGACTTGACTTCAGATAGTTCAGGACTAGTATGAAGCCATTATCTCAAATTGAAGGAGCATTTCCAGCAGAATGATAGCCTGTGGAAACGATGGCGCATTAGTTCTGTGACGGCAAGCTGTGTTGCGCCTTAACATGACCCCCGTGGTTTTGAAATGGTTAACTGTTGCTGTTCTCAATCACCAATGGAGAGCGAAGTGGGGAGAGCGAGACAATCGCTTGGAACAGTTTGCCCCCGTGTCTGTCAATCAGGATCTTCCCATGTTGCCACAGTAATGACGTAGAACAGGATTTGTGACCACAAACACAAAACGTCATGGATTGGTGGGGAAATTCGAGGTATCTGGCAAGGGATGAAAAATGGATATTATTTAAGACACCGCCCTCAACCCCCATGTCCACAATAATAGGAATGCTTTCAGGTGACTGTTTGGGAAAGGGCATGGTCTTTATGAATGTTGATTAACTAGACTGAGAAGTTTTGTTTTATCAAATCTGAGGTAGTAGCCTCTAAGCCAGACCGAGTAAGTGCCAAATAAAATATCACCATTTTGTTTAATATATCTGAATTTGCCATTTGGGTCACGTCAAAGTGATAAAATAATTGCAGGTCAGATTTCTCCAGATAATTATGCCACATAGTTTCAATAAGGCCTATCTGTTCTGAGCCATCCACGACTACAGCAACAATACAATTAAGCCTATCTATATTCCTCTAATTATAAATAGCTCATTATAAATTAGAGTTGGGGTACAGAATATAAGTGTAATTTATCTGACAAATGCATGTGGTAACAGTTCATATATTGGCTCTGTCTACACCTTTTTGAAACGTAATCCGTGATCAAACCTGTCAGCTGATGATTCGTAGCAGAGCATTTTTGAAAACACCGGTGGGTTTGGAACAAAGTTACTTTGCATTTTACTGCTCGGACTCGAAACGATCATTTACAATACAGCAGCCTACATGCTTGTTGTAACTAGAAAACAGCTTGATATGAATTGAGAACTCTCAGGTAGCCTAGAGTCTAGAGCATGTTATGAAGTCTTGCCTGGGTTTGTTTTGTTGACCCGACAAAAGAAATATATAAAATGTAAACAAAATGACCAAACTGACAGTTTTTACTGAGTGGCTTTAATGGGCTATAATGGGTTTGTTTGATAGTGGAGTGATAAGAAAATGTATGTTTGCTTTGATGTAGCCTAGGCCTTTTCCCCATTATTGGAGTAGGCTAGTCCTTTCTGGAAAGAAGATTTTATATTGTAAAAAGGAAACTGATTTGGCCAGTTTTAAGCCTAACAAACACAATTTATGTTTTATACTCCACTGAACTATACTCTACTTTTGCTGTACTCTACTGTGCTTAAGTGTACTGTACTGTCATATTGTGGAAAATAGACATCTTTATGATTTGGTCCTGTCACCATCATATGTTTGGGTCAAATCAAGGCCGTCCGGATCAAAAATCTACGTGATGTTGAAATCGAGGCTCGATCGGCCCTCAGAAAACAACTTCTGTGGACGTTGAAATCAAGGCCAGGGGGGACTGACCAACTACTTTTCAACTTCCATGGACCTCCGGTGTCGGTTGCTTCTCAGTGGGTGCGGATGCTGGATAGAGGGGGCTCGTGGGTAGGTGTCAGTAAGAGCTGGGGGGGGGTGTAACGTTAACTGGTGAGAGAGGGAGGGGTTGTCCAGACTGTTTTCACACTCGCTTTGGCCACCAGACGACGTAATTAAAATAAAACTGTTATGAGCTGGAAGGAAGGACAGTAGCAAGTGACCCAACTGTTGTTTCTCAATACTTTCCCATTGTAACCAATTCAATTGCAGTAATTCCGTTACAGATTTTTCGAGAAAAAAAATGGATAATTATTTTGCCAATTTTAATCAAACAATAATTAATTAATGTATATTAGTAAAACATTCCTAATTGGTAGGTCTACCTTTTACTTGTTACTTCTGTGAACTTTCATTATTCTCCCTCGTGAGGGAGAGAAATTAGAAAATATCTTAAAGATGTGTGTTTGTTTTTGTAACGGAGTTACAATGCACAAAGCAATGTTTCTTAAATTTACAGAAGGCAAATCCTTTCTCCAAAACTATACTGAACAAAAATATAAACACAGCATGTAAAGTGTTGGTCCCATGCTTCATGAGCTGAAATAGAAGATCCCAGAAATGTTCCATATGCACAAAAAGCTTATTGCGCTCAAATTATGTGCCACGATAATCCATCCACCTGACAGAGATGTGGCATATCAAGAAGCTGATTAAACAGCATGATCATTGCACAGGTGCACCTTGTGCTGGGGACAATAAAAGGCCACTCTAACATGTGCATTTTTGTGTCACAACACAATGCCACAAATGTCTCAAGTTTTGAGTGAGCGTGCAATTAGGGCGGCAGATAGGCTAGTGGTTAGAGCCAGTAACCGAAAGGTTGGTGGATTGAATCCTCGAGCTGACAAGGTAAAAATCTGTCGTTCTGCCCCTTAAAAAGGCAGTTAACCCACTGTTCCTTGGCCGTCATTGTAAATAAGAATTTGTTCTTAACTAACTTGCCTAGTTAAATATGGTTAAATAAAAATAAAAAATTGGCATGCTGACTGCACGAATGTCCAACAGAGCTGTTGCCAAATAATTCTATGTTAATTTCTCTACCCTAATCCGCCTCCAACGTCGTTTTAGAGAATTTGACTGTACCTCCAACCGGCCTCACAACCGCAGACCACGTGTAACCACGCCAGCCCAGGGCCTCCACGTCCGGCTTCTTCACCTGCGGGATCGTCTGAGACCAGCAACCTGTCTGTAATAAAGCCCTTTTTGTGGGGAAAAACGAATTCTGATTGGCTGCGTCTGGCTCCCCAGTGGGTGGGCCTGGCTCCCAAGTGGGTTGGCCTATGCCCTCCCAGGCCCACCCATGGCTGCGCCACTGCCCAGTCATGAGAAATCCATAGATTAGGGCATAGTTGAAATACTTTCAATTGACTGATTTCCTTATATGAACTGTAACTCAGTAAAATCATTGAAATAGTTGCATGTTGCGTTTTATATTTTTATTCAGTATAGATATAAGTGTTTATTAGTTGGCAAGGGTCTTCTGGAGGCGAAAGAAACACACACCTGTTTAGGCGAGGTGCTGGCTAGCGGAGTAGAACACTTGAAAAAGAAAAGGAGAGAAAATAAACCACTCTAGGAGCTCAGATGCAATAATTTAATAACCTGATGAAGACCGCTTGTCTGTCAATGTTGGTTATATAGACACTTAGCTTTCATTTGACACCCAATTTGATATGTTGGTGCTCATGGTCCTTTTACATGGAAATGACCGGGTTCACTGTGGGATTCTTTTGGAACACTTTCCATTTGAAGAGAGTGTTACTGAATGACAATGAAAAGAGAGCGGTGAGTGGACTTTTTGTAATCATGTCTCATCCTGCTGAAGGCCTCGCACTACGGTTAGTTGAATTAGTGTAAGCGTGGAATTAGAGGCAGTTCACCAGAAAGGCAGTTCTTAGAATAGCTCTGGCATTCTGCATGCCATGGGATAGTCTACTGGGTCATTTCAAGCACCACAAATAGTTTTATACCATTTTGTTACCTTTTTGAATACTGTATTCTCAAAATCCTGACCTTGCATAATGGAGTTCTTCGAATCCTATTACTCTTTCTCACACACTATTCCCACTCATTTACCATGCCTGCTTCTTTTTGCCTGCTTTTTTGTTTATCTGAAAGGGTTGGGGTGTAAAAAAAAAAAAACATGGTAAATTAAAACCCACCAAAATACCTAGACATGAGTCCTGCATTTTAACAGACCCTGGAATAGAGGTCGACCGATTAATCGGCATTGCACTCCACGAGAAGACTACGTGGCAGGCTGACGACCTGTTACGCGAGTGCAGCAAGGAGCCAAGGTAAGTTGCTAGCTAGCATTAAACTTATCTTATAAAAAAGCTATCAATCTTAACATAATCACTAGTTAACTACACATGGTTGATGATATTACTACTTTAACTAGCTTGTCCTGCGTTGCAAATAATAAATGCGGTGGCTGTTAATTTATCATCAACATCCTACTTCGCCAAACGGGGGATGGTTTAACATGCGCATTCGCGAAGAAACCACTGTTGTTGCACCAATGTACCTAACCAAGAAATTAATGTTAGCAGGCAATATTAACTAAGGAAATTGTGTAATTTCTCTTTTTGGGCTGCCTGGCTCGTTGCGAACTGTGAAGACCACAAAGACCGTAATTAATTTGCCAGAATTTTATATAATTATGACATAACATTAAAGGTTGTGCAATGTAACATCAATATTTAGACTTATGGATGCCACCCGTTCGATAACATACGGAACGGTTCCGTATTTCACTGAAAGAATAAACGTTTTAAACGAGTTTCCGGATTTTACCATATTAATGACCAAAGACTTGTATTTCTGTGTGTTTATTACATTATAATTAAGTCTATGATTTGATATTTGATAGAGCAGTCTGACTGAGCGGTGGTAGGCAGCAGCAGGCTCGTAAGCATTCATTCAAACAGCACTTTCCTGCGTTTGCCAGCAGCTCTTCGCAATGCTTGAAGCACAGCGCTGTTTATGACTTCAAGCCTATCAACTCCCGAGATTAGGCTGGCAATACTATAGTGCCTATAAGAACATCCAATAGTCAAAGGTATGTGAAATACAAATGGTATAGAGAGAATAGTCCTATAATAACTACAACCTAAAACTTCTTACCTGGGAATATTGAAGACTCATGTTAAAAGGAACCACCAGCTTTCATATGTTCTCATTTTCTGAGCAAGGAACTTAAACATGAGCTTTTTTACATGGCACATATTGCACTTTTACTTTCTTCTCCAACACTTTGTTTTTGCATTATTTAAACCAAATTGAACATGTTTCATTATTTATTTGAGACTAAATAGATTTTTATTGATGTATTATATTAAGTTAAAATAAGTGTTTATTCAGTGTAAATTGTCATTATTACAAATATATAAAAATCGTCCGATTAATCGGTAACGGCTTTTTTTGGTCCTCCAATAATCGGTATCAGCGTTGAAAAATCACCAAACTACAAGTAATAGGTCTTTGTGAATAGTTCTCTGCTTTTTTTGTAGGTCAATTCATTAAAAGTGGACTGAGCTTCCTGATTTGGCTTTGTTTTGATGCTTGGTCATTAAGAAATGACAGAGGCCCTCTCTCTCACTCACTCATCTTCACTCGCTCCTTGGAGCATAGGGCCTTGACAAATGGATCTCCACACTTTCCTATTCTGGGCCAGGTCCCAGGCTGATGTGGTGTTGAGTCCCAGGTTGTGTAGGTCCTCCAACTGGTCGGACCACCTGGTCCTCAGTCTTCCTCTTGGGCGTGGCCAGTTGGGTTCAATTAAGGGCAGCCTCCAGAGGATAAGGGCAGCCTCCAGAGGTGGGTTTGATCGGACCGGTTGACAGTCAGTGTCAGGAGGCTCTGACCAGGGAGGAGACGGAGTTGTTCCGTCTTTTGCAGTATTGTGGAGTTTAGGATTCGGTCAAGCCATATGATGCCATTATGCGGCGGAGGCACTTGGAGTCAAAGGCATCCAGATGACGTGAGGTCCAGGGTGAGGGTCCATGACTGATCCGTACATCAGGATGGAGATGACCAGGCTAAGTTTTGTTTTCAGATTAGAGAGTTGTTTCCAAATGATGTTTAGGCTGGCCATGGTTGAGGCTGCCCGGCTGATGCGTAGGTGAGTGTTGTCATTGCTCCTGCAGTCAGTTGTTAATGTGAATGAAAGTTGTCTTTGGGTTTACATGTTGCCATGGAAATGTTATAAACTGAGTTGAATGCCTGGTCTTGAGTCAGCTCAGCTGTCCTACAACACATTATTCTAATAATTGGGTAGTTTTGTCTCGTCTCTCCTTATGTCCGCTGTTAGATCTTTCCCAGGGGACAAATCACAGAACTATTAATATCCCTACAGGTGTAGGCTACAAGTTGTGGCCAACTCACTTGCAAAACTCAACTTTATGATCAAAATGATCCTATTTACACTTCGTAGTACATTTTGACACTAAAATAGATGTTTCCGACTCGATGCCACGTAGGCTATTTTCTATGTGATAAGTTGTTTAGTTGCTCTTTAAAAGGGATACTTCGGGATTTTGGCAGTGAGGACCTTTTATTTACTTCCCCAGAGTCAGATGAAGTCATGGATACCATTTTTATATGTCTGTGTCTCCAGTATGAAGGAAGTTGGAGGTAGTTTTGCATTAGCACAATGACTGGAAGTCTACGGGTATTAGCTAGCATGCTGAATAATCCAGAAGTATCCCTTTAACACTTCCCTTGTTTAACACCTCCCTAATTTGGAATGCAAACAAGCCAATGGTTTAACAACACCCTCCAACCCCCACCACTTCCAATTTGCCAGTTACCCACTGATATACAGTACCGGTCAAACGTTTAGACACACCTACTCACGCCAGGGTTTGTCTTGATTTTCTTACTATTTTCTACATTGTAGAATAATAGTGAAGACATCAAAACTGGTGGGACCAGGTCTGTGTGGAAAGAGAGAGAGAGAGTGGAGAGGGATGACTCAAGTGGCGGAGTAAACCATAGAAATGGATGTATCACATTTAACAAACCAAACATTCAAATACCATTTATAGAAGTTAAAGTAAAAACCCACACCGGTCCGTGCATCTATACCGGTATATAGTTAAATACGGTATAACGCCCAGGCCTACTATTCCCCACGCAATTTGATACGTCAGCCAAAGGGGTGTGTGTGTTTTCTGGATTTGGAATAGCTAATCACAAACAAATCGCAGTAGCGAATTACAATTCATAGAGAATCATGAGAATCTCAATGCATATCTTATCCTCACCTAATTATTGTGATAATATTGTATCGTGAGATCCCTGGCAATTCCCAGCCCTAATTGATAGTCAGACAGCTAGGCCTACGTGTTTATCAAATAGAACCCATCATTTTGTGCAGTTATGCTTTGCTGTCTTTTTTGTGACAAGATTCCTCCTGGTTCTGTGGCCTCTTAGGTCTTTGTGTTGGGATTTGATTTGATTTGAATGCTAGCAGCTCTCATCAGGCTCGAGCCCTGTGACTATCTAAAGGATTAGACCAAGACTATTTGAGAGTTTGTGTCACCCCTGTCTGACCATCGAGCCACACAGCCAATCAAGCTCCAACAGAGCATTTGAACCTGCCTCTGACCGAGCGTGTCAGAGTTCAGCTGAGCACTCAGCAACACAGCCAGAGCTAGATAGAGCAAGGGTCCAATGCTGACCTAGCTGTAAATAGTGGCTATATGACTGGATACCTATCCACCGACTATCTCATTTTAGCCTGTAGGATCCCTGGAGGATTTTGTGTGTTGTGATTCAATTGTCAGCCTTTGACAAATCGACTTTCTTTTCAGTATGCGGCATGCATCTCTATCATTCCATGCAAACGTCCCAAGTGCGAGTAGGAGAATTGAATCTGAGCGTTATTTTCTGACATATAGCCAGGGGTTTAATTAGCATCTGTGATAAGTCAATAATGGCATGACATACTTTTTATAGGGTCCTATAAAATCTGTTTTATTTTTCCAGCTTTCCGTTTTTTCATTTCCCCCCCCCCCCCCCCCAGGTTTTCACTCTCAAAATCACACCTTTTTAATAGGAAAAACAACAAAAAGCGATGCTCTGAATCAGGGATGGGCAACTCCAGACCTCGGGGGATGGAGTGATGTCACACTTTCCCCATCCTTAGCAAACACTGCTGATTTAAACTAATTGCATTCTAAACTGAAGATAGTGATTATTGGTGTCAGGTGTGTTAGCTGGGGCTGGGACAAAGTGTGACACCAATCAGGCCCCCCGAGGATTGGAGTTTACCATCCCTGTTCTAAATCCACAACAATGCTTAAACCACATCAGGAGACCACTTTTGAGGCCTGGGAAAAATAGAAGCAATTTGGATTTTGGGGTGTAGTTACCCTTTAATCCAAGTGTGCATCATCAAGAGACATGTTTCGGTCGTTAGTTGCACTCGTGATTAGAGTTTGCAAAACAAATGACCACTGGATTGATGCAAATAATCATGATGGCATTAGGTATTCATATTCTACTTTGTAGTTAACATTTCATTTGGGAAAGCCTTTCCATCTCTACCAGAAGAAGGTTATCATTAGCATCATCTTTAACGGCTACACAAATTGTAAACATATGCGCGCACCGCAAACACAGACAGGGGAATGCCCCTGTGCCGTTTCAGAAAGTTCTAGGAAAATACAAATCACTGATGCATTTGGTTCATGTCTGATGATTAACTTAGGCAAGTTCATGAATTTTCTAGTAAGTTCAATAAAAAAAATACATTGTTGAAATCCATTTTATAGTTTGGATTCCGTCCGTGTCCTCTGCAACGCAGATTTTATAGGGCCCTACTTTTAATCCTTACAGTAGCCCTAAACTGTAGGCTATGATGGGGAATCTGACCCCTCCTCACCCAGCTTGTCTCTCTCGCTCTCTCTGTGTGTGTGAAAAGCCTTCCATTGTCATGAGGGGGAAGCGGTTACACCAATGCTTTCATACGATAAGTGCCTTGAAAAGAAGGCGTGTGAAAGAGATGCTCCTATTCCTGCACACAAGTTGTTTTTGACCCAGTGTTAGGAAAGCAAAAGCGGCAAAGGGCTGTGATTTGCCTCAATGGAGGCTTTGTGTCAGGGCCCATAAAACGCCTGGGTCTTGTTTCGCTCTTTATTGGTCTGTCACATGTAAACAGGCTAGGGTGAGGAATACCAATAGCTCAGAGCAAAACTGGTTATGAAGTCTGTCTTTCTTTGCCTTACGTTTTGGTCTGTTTGATGGGACAGGCTGACTAAGATCAACCAGAACCTCCTAACCAAGAACAATGTCAGTGTCAGTGTGTCCTTTGTAAGTCAGGACCTCCCACCCCCACTGATATGAATGCAAATCTCTTTGTGTTACATGAAATGTCTCTCACAATGGAGAGGTGGCCTAGTAAGAGCGTGGTTGCCTCCATTAAGACCTTCATTAATGCTGACGTATTATTAATTCTCTTCCATTAGCTTCAGTCTTGGGGCTATGGCTCATTCCGACTCGAGATAGAGAGCGAAGAGGGCATGCAGGCTTTGACGCCAGCAGTAGAAGTCAACCTTGTTTTCGTGCTGTTGTTGACCTCATTGGATTGATATGTCAGGGTGTTAATTAGACTAAATATCCTGTGGCGGGGGAGCTCTGGTGAGGAGAAAGGAGATTGATCTCTGGGTCGGGGCTTGTGGCTTTGATTTCAGAGGTCTTTTTAGTCCTGCCTGACGTCAACCTGCTGGTAAAAGAGGAAATGGACTCCATATGTGTTTGGGGTTTGTGGAAACCTCACCCTCCCTGGCAAAGCCCAGCTCACTGTTGGCATACATGTGGCTTATAAACCCAAAGGGAGCATTCTCCTTGAACTTGAGTGCATCGAGAAAGCTTGGTTATTGTCTTTTCTTTGTCAGGAATGGTACAGTTTATAATGAGCAAAGCTGTTGCAAAGACCGTACACTTTGCACGTAGAATCACGCGAAAATGTTGACAGTCAGACGTCAACAGTGCTCTGAACGATCTGTAGACCAACCGGAGATCCACATTCGGTGGGTTGTGTGCGACCCTTTAAGTCAAAGAGACTGTTTAGAAAGTATTCTCTGTACAACAGCTTTAACATTGCAGATTTTGGCTTCTATCAATGGAATTGGATCATTTCCAATCCCCCATATTACATTTTTATGTAAATATATACAGTACCAGTCAAAAGTTTGGGCATTCCTACTCACTCAAGGGTTTTTCTTTATTTTACTATTTTCTACAGTGTAGAATAGTAGTGAAGACATCGAAACTATGAAATAACACATATGGAATCATGTACTAACCAAAAAAGTGTTAAATCAAAATATATTTTAGATTCTTCAAAGTAGCCACCCTTTGCCTTGATGACAGCTTTGCACACTCTTGGCATTCTCTTCCCACATATGCTGAGCACTTGTTGGCTGCTGTTCCTTCATTCACTCTGTGACCAACTCATCCCAAACCATCTCAATTGGGTTGAGTTTGGGTGATTGTGGAGGCCAGGTCATCTGATGCAGCACTCATCACTCTCCTTCTTGGTCAAATAGCCCTTACACAGCCTGGAGGTGTGTTGGGTCATTGTCCTGTTGAAAAACAAATTATAGTCCCTCTAAGCGCAAACCAGATGGTATGGTGTATTGCTGCAGAATGCTGTGGTAGCCATGCTGGTTAAGAGTGCCTTAAATTCTAAATAAATCACTGACAGTGTCACCAGCAAAGCACCATCACACCACCTCCATGCTTCAATGTGGGAACCACACATGCAGAGATCATCCATTCACTTACTCTGCGTCTCACAAAGACACGGCGGTTGGAACCAAAAATCTCACATTTGGAGTCGTCATGCTCGTGTTTCTTGGCCGAAGCAAGTCTCTTCTTATTATTGGTCTCCTTTAGTAGTGGTTTCTTTGCAGCAATTTGATTCACACAGTCTCCTCTGAACAGTTGATGTTGAGATGTGTCTGTTACTTGAACCCTGAAGCATTTATTTCGGCTGTAATTTCTGAGGCTGGTACGTCTAATGAACTTATCCTCTGCAGCAGAGGTAACTCTGGGTCTTCCATTCCTGTGGCGGTCCTCATGAGAGCCAGTTTCATCATAGCGCTTGATGGTTTTTGCAACTGCACTTTAAGAAACTTTCAAAGTTCTTGAAATGTTCCTAATTGACTGACCTTCATGTCTTAAAGTAATGATGCTTATTTGAGCTGTTTTTGCCATAATATGGACTTGGTCTTTTACCAAATAGGGCTATCTTTTGTATACCACCCCTACCTTGTCACAACACAACTGATTGGACGAAATGCATTAAGGAAAGAAATTCCACAAATGTACTTTTAACAAGGCACACCTGTTAATTGAAATGCATTCCAGGTGTTTACCTCATGAAGCTGGTTGAGAGAATGCCAAGAGTTTGCAAAGCTGTCATCAAGGCAGAGGGGGGCTACTTTGAATAATCTCATATAAAACATTTTGATTTGTTTAACACTTTTGTGGTTGCTACATGATTCCATGTGTTATTTCATAGTTTTGTCTTCACTATTATTCTACAATGTAGAACATAGTAAAAATAAAGACCCTTGAATAAGTAGGTGTGTCCAAACTTTTGACTTGTACTGTATATATTGTTTATGTATTTTATTTCTTTATTCTTTTCCCCTAACCTTACCACCTCTTCCCTAATTGGAGTAAACTAATGGAAAACAATACTTAGGATTCTACTTCCAGCTTATATATACTTCATACTTTCTACTTTCTATTTTACAAGAGTTATCTTTTGTTTATTTTTGGTCCCAGGCTTCAGCTACCTCCCATCTATCCCTGAAGACCATCCAGTTTGGATTTCTAGCTCTGCCATATATTTTTCAACTGTGCTGTGATGTTTCACAAAAGTTCTGAATCTTTCTATTCTCCTAGTTTCTACAGATTCTCTGTATGTTAACATTGTCTGAATTTGATTTGGAGGTTTGGCAAATGTCTACAATACTTTCTGAAAGTGGATACTTTCCAGGGCTCGAAATGAACGCTTGTCCTGATGTCTGGGGGAAGAAAAAGTCGGTCAAGAAGAATATAGATTTAAGTTTTATGAATGGATAAGTAAAAAAAAAAATCATCACATCACAATATCAAACAATTATTCTGATAAGAATTGGATCAGAGTGGCTAACATGGAATAAAATTAAAATCTATTTTTCATGTAGGCTACATAAATTAAAAAGCCTACTTGCATATTGGTTACAGACTCATGTCCAAACCGATGCTAACATGAGGGATGCGCCAGAAAATGTAGACAAACTTAAATGAGACTTTTAATTACAGAAATATTGCGCACCGCACATCATCGACCTTGAATCTGAGCGGCGGTGGTCAGCATTTAGAAACTATTTAACCATACATTTAATTTTTTTAAACGTAGACTTTTTATGTCATTTTATGAAGCATGCCTTACCTTGGTTTTCAAATCAATTATTGAGAAAGAAAAATGGCCTTTTATAAAAGTTTCATGCAATTCTACATCATTTTACATGTTAGCTGAATCATATTTTTTTTATACCACACAAATTACCTAAATTACTGGCTAAAAATGGACAGAGAGAGAGGCCTATGTGTTCATAGAGTAGGCCTACCTTTCCACCCCAGACAGAGTAGTCCTACCTTTCCACTCCAGACAGAGTAGACCTACCTTTCCACCCCAGACAGAGTAGACCTACCTTTCCACCCCAGACAGAGTAGTCCTACCTTTCCACCCCAGACTGAGTAGGCCTACCTTTCCACCCCAGACAGAGTAGACCTACCTTTCCACCCCAGACAGAGTAGTCCTACCTTTCCAAAGTAAAAAGAATTGTCTCCCCGTTATAGTAGGTTGTAGCTCAGCCTCTGTCATACCCTCTCATACCCCATCAAAAACATTGCAAGGTGAATGGAGGAAATGACAGACAAATCTATGGATAAAGCAGCCTATAGCCTCATTTTGTCTGTCAAACAGGTAGGACTACCTCTTATTTCTTAAATGGGGACAAATAGGCCTCTTGTTGTTAGTAAAGTCTAATTAAAATTAAGACGATTTAAATGAATTATGCCTCCTCGAATTTGCTTACTTTCAGCACCATTTCCGATCGATTTTGCCACGGCCATTGGTTAGGCAGCACACAAAAAAAGTATTTGATCAGCAAGAGCAGGCCTGGGCTCAGGGTTGCAATATCCATTGCAGTATGTAATGAAGCTTAACTGCTGGGATGGTGTAAATAAAACTAACTTTGCTCTGTGCTTCTCCAAGCATGAACTTCGAAGCCTATAGCAGCGTTTCACCAAACTCGGTCCTGGGGACCTCAAAGGTGCACGTTTTGCATTTTGCCCTAACACTACACAGCTGATTCAAATAATCCAAGCTTGTTGATGAGTTCATTATTTGAATCAACTGTGTACTGCTAGGACAAAAAACCAAAAGGTGCAGTTTGGGAAACACTAGCCTTTAGGCTATGGATTATTTGAGACCCCACTAAATAGCCTATAGGTGCACTTGGTATTGCACGCCCAGCGGAGAATCAGAGATGAGGGTCGGCATCGGGCACACATCGATATGTAGCCTAATGAGCAACTAATTCTAAAACACTGATAAATACTGACATTTCATCAATTACAAATGACATGACCCTCCCCTGGACTAGATTGAAACAATATTAAACCTTCCCCTGGACTGGAATTGAAAAAGCATGACCCCCATTTTCCTGCCAGTATCCATTGTGTACATTTTAATCCATCCCTAACCCATGCAAGTTGATGCATGTTTAATCAAATCAAATGTATTTATTTAGCCCTTCTTACATCAGCTGATATATCAAAGTGCTGTACAGAAACCCAGCCTAAAACCCCAAACAGCAAGCGATGCAGGTGTAGAAGAGCGGCACTTATTTCTTAATATCTAATGGATATTTTCATCTATGTCACATGAAACCGATCACACGTGCGGTGCGCTTTTGAGAACTGTGTTTTACCGCCAATTGCAATTTGGAACATTTGTGTGTAGCCTACAGCCATATGCGCATTGTTGAGCTTATAATATGAAGAAATAAAACGTTGTCAACATTTGTAAGGTAAATGGTCAGATCTGTTGCATCAGCCTCATTGCTTTTTTAAAATGTTTTTTAATGTGCAATGGTTGTATGAATTTTGGTCTGTGGTCCTAGAACTGTCGGTTTTGAACCATAGATATATTTTTTATCGTCCCGGGGACGATTGGACGCCCTTAATTTCGAGCCCTGTAGGGAATGGTTTTATAAGGACATAAAAAGTATTTAGTTGTGTTGCAATATTTTATAGCCTACCAAGGTGGGCCAACCATCCTACCAAGAGAGCCTAGAAAGGAGTGTTGTATTTTGAGACTGGCTTGAATATGCAAAGAAGCCAATAGACACAGTGTAACCTACATTTTCTTCTGATTCTCTATGGTAAAAAAGATAGTGATGCATTTTATGTTGTGAAGTGGCATCGTACAATGTTGTAATAATGGTGTTACAGACCTTTTGGGGGGGGGGGGGGGCAAGTGGCCTCTCAAAGGTTAATGTCAAGCCCTGATTTTCTTCCTGCTATACTTTCCTGTGTGGCATGATTCGAATCTTTAATGATCTCATTATTGTTTATCTTGGTATGTTAAGAGCTTCTGACTGCAGAATTTTCACACATTTTCTCTTCTCTTTACAGGGCAACAATGTGGGTTACTGGGAAGGGGATACCGAGAAGACCCTAAAGCTGCTGTAACCCTTCTCCCACTGCCTCCAGTAGTCTGAGAAGGTCAGACTTAACTGTGGCGCGCCTGGGCCGCTGGCACTAAGATGTCCCTAAGCAGTGGCACTGCAGGCGGGAAAGGTGTGGACTCTAATGCGGTGGACACTTATGACAGCGGTGACGAATGGGATATAGGTGTTGGCAATCTGATCATTGACCTTGACGCAGACCTAGAAAAGGACAAACTTGAGATGTCTGGCACTAAAGACGGTGGGGGCATGGCTGCCCCTCCCAGCGCTGTAGCAGCTCTACCCGACAACATAAAATTTGTTAGCCCCGTACCCGCTGCTCAAGGTAAAGAGAGTAAACCCAAATCCAAGCGAAGTAAGAACTCAAAGGAAAGTGGCAAGGCCTCGGTTACAGACGGGGCAAAGAAAGAGGCCCAGGTGCGAACCCAGGGCGAGGTTACGGGACCCGGCATTGGCACAGGTCCCACAACAAACACCAACTCTGGAAAGGGTGCTGAGAAAAGCAGCAAAGCCTCCCGTAATGTTCCTAGTGGAAAGAAAGACAAGGAGGTGGGCTCTGGGAAAAGTAAGAAGGAGAAAAGTGAAGTTGTGGCTACAGGAGTGGCTAATACTGAGAAGGAGTTAGGTGCCCCAAATCTGCCTTTGGGGGGCCCTCGTAGCGTCCCATTTGAGGGTACGCAAAATACAGACTTGGCTGTGGCCGAACCACTTGGGAATATCGCCCTGGATTCCACAGGGATTGTTGTACCACCGTTAGCCATTAAAAGTGATCCAGAAGAGATGGACAACAGTGAATGCAGAAACCTGAAGAAAGTGAAAAGTGAAAAGGTAAGTAACAAGCTGTCTTGTCTTCGATTTTGCGCTTGGCTGCTGTTAAGTCAACTGCTTTGAACTACAGCAGATGCTGTCTGTTTGTTTGCTGCCGGAATATTAGCATATCTAGCTCGCCTTGACAAGTGATTTATTACGTTTTAATGTAGCACTTTGCTTTCAAATTGAGTGAGCTACAGACGTAATCTGGTTCTCTGTGTGGGGGATAAGAGCTTTGTACTGTCTCGAAACCTCTCATGTAATCACTGAATTTGATGGGTGTGTTAAGTAGTGCATGAGGCTCCATCTTAACACTAATGGCTCCTCAGGGGACTTTCACGCTGCTGTACTCACCCCATAGCCCAGAAACAAGTGAAGTATGTTATGCAAGACCCAACATAAGCATCAGTCTGTACCACTACATATTGCAGATGCCTGTCCTTTTATGTATGCCAGTCATTTCAACAATGGGTTACTGCTCAGACCCTTCACTGCCATTCGTAAAAGGCCTGCGCAGTAACCCAGGCCCTCGTTTTCGAACCTTCTAGAAGATGTTCTCAGGCACTCAAATGGGCAGTCTTGTTTTTACACAAGTTGCTTGTTGACATAGCGGGGGGAGGGAGGGAAGGGAGGGGGGGGGGGGGGGGGTGGAAGGCTTCAGCATGTCGGATGCCAAAGATGTGACATACCTGAGTGCTGCTGCTCTGATAAGGTTTCTGACAGAGACGCTGGAGAGTATTGACAAGCCATCTCTAGAAGAGGCTTTGCACCAGGAGATCAGTTCCACCCGTCGGCCGTATGTCACCGCCAGGCGCTGAGACTAAAGTGAAGCTCCAGGGGTAGTGTCCGATGTCTTGTCCTGGCAACAGATCCGCCTTTTCCAGCCTTGCACTTAGTCAGCTGGGGGGGGGGAACTTTCAGGCTAAAGTTACCCATTAGACATAATTACTGGCCACTCTTCTCCATGTCATCTTGATAGTATGCTTTTCAAAGTCTTCATCGGATGGAACTTGGTAAGATCGACAGGAAAAGGTATCAAAGTTTCATTCGCTATGAGCTGTGTGATAGCTGCTTCTGCTGTATAGAATAGGACATCCATCTGTATTCCATTGAGGGGGTTTTCTGCTTATCTTTGGAGCTTGGGGAGTGCTGAACTCTGTGGCGGGAGGTTTCATGTGTCATCTTGCTCCATTTTCAACCTCTATCATTCAATGGTAGGGGGCATTCAGTTCAACTCATTCTCACTGTGTCTGTCTTGGGTGGGGGAGGAGGAGAGGAAGCAGTTTACTCCCTCTGTGAGGATCATGCCGGCAGGCCAGGAAATCCTGCGACTAAAGGACAAGATATCTCTGTCGTTTGTCTAGGGTCAATAAGTCATCCTTTGTTTAGACACATTAAAGGCTTGGTCGCATTAAAATTACATTATTCTTTAGCAAAAATCATGGTATCATCCAGTGTGGCCCTTAAGATCTCATCAATAGGCCATTTCTGACATTACGTAGTCGTCAGCAGCTGACACTGGCTAGCAGCACCCATTCTACAGTCATGACCTTCACATGCCTTTCCTGTTTGGACAACACAGGGAATTTGCAGTGCCCTATACAGGCATTAAATCTCAGTGATGGTGATTGCATGTTTCCACTGTGTCAGAGATGGAATTACTTGAGGTGAATGAGAGACTCTCTTTTTGAAATCCCTCGTAATCCGCTTTTGCCGATTTATTTTAATGTCTCCTGGTTGTCTACAGTCTGTCTCATCTCTTTAGACAATATAGGCTGTCATAAAAACCTCATCACTTACGTAATTACACTTTTTCCTACTAAGCGCCCTGCCGTAAAATGGGGATCATTCTACCACAAAATGTCTGCATTTGCTTGCACAATGCGCTAAACAGGGCATTTAAAATGTACTGTGGCCTGTGGTAGTTGGCCTTTCCTTAAAGTTCAGGAGTTGAAGTTCATTTCTGGAAGTCAAGGGAGCTTCTGTTGCCAATAGGCTACCTCCTCATTAATTAGCCATGCAAGCGGTTTCTGTCATTTCCCAGCTAAATGCCAAGCTCACAAAGAATGAGCCGTCATTTTGAATCTGCACCAGACACCTTCCTCACTGCCAGTTACCGCAACCTGCGTGGAGATCAATGGACTCTACTGTAGCGAAGGTGCTGTATGCACAAGGGGTTTAAAGCTTTCTAGCATTCCTCGCTCAGCAGTGAATCCAGACATGATTTATTTAGACTCATTTCAAACAATTTTACTTTCTTATCCCGCTGCCAAGTTTGATTGATAGTCAGTCAGGGCTCAGGTTTCTCATCCAGTCTTTATTAGACTGTCTATATTTTCACTCCTTGAATTAACTCCTGGAGCAGTGGTTTTAATGAATAGGTATTTTTGGATCTCTTTCTCTCTCTCTCTTTTCCCACTTCTCTCCTTTCTCTCGAGTGTGGAGTATTCTGTAGGGAATGTGTCTGAGTGTAAGCAGCGCCTGTGAAATGTCAGGCTCCAGCGCTCTCACAGTCAAATCCAGGGCTTTATAGCGTGACAGGAGGTCTCCTGTGCACCTGGGAGCAGCCCTTCTCTTCTCGATAGTTTCATTTTTTTTTATTTCTCTTTCCCTCTCTCACTGCCCATGGTGACTTATGACTGGTGCTATTGTATTACAACTCAGGGTTAGTCAGGGCTGTGCAAACGGGGAGGAGGGGTGGCGCAGGGAGAGACAAAACTTGGACTCTCTCCCATTTCCGTGTCCGTTTCTCTGGATCCATCCTATCAAGTGACCGGGGGGACCGGTTTTGCAATCTTTCTCTGTTTTCTCTGCATTCTGGCGACCTTATCGGAATACGGGTTCTGGGTTTAAACTCTAGAAGTCAGCCATTGTGTACGTGCGTGTATTTTCTATGCGACCCAGACGGGGAAAGGTGGTGCTGTACCACAACCCTCGTTTCCTTCTCCACAGTAACGCCACATAGCAGAGCTCCAGTGGAGTGCATGCCTGCACGAGAGGCCTGCATCATGAAAAATGTCAACCCCGCCGCAATGATCTCTTTTGGGACCTGACAGAGATCATTGCGGCGGGGTGGTCATTTTTCATGATGCGTTTGGGAGTGGGCGGTCAGGCAGACAATTTTGAGATTTAAAATATGTTTGTTGTTCCTCAGAGTATTTGTGAACGTGTTATTTTTGCACACTTTGATATTGTGTCACATACAGTACCATTCAAAAGTTTGGACACCTACTCATTCAAGGGTTTTTATTTATTTTTACTTTTTTTGACATTGAAGAATAATAGTGAAGATATCAAAACTATGAAATAGCACATCATGTAGTAACTAGAGGTCGACCGATACCGATTATTGGATGACCAAAAAAAGCCGATACCGATTAATCGGACAATTTTTTTTATTTATTTTTATTTATTTGTAATAATGACAATTACAACAATACTAAATGAACACTTATTTTAACTTAATATAATACATCAATGAAATCAATTTAGCCTCAAATAAATAACGAAACATGTTCAATTTGGTTTTAATAATGCAAAAACAAAGTGTTGGAGAAGAAAGTAAAAGTACAATATGTGCCATGTAAGAAAGCTAACGTTTAAGTTCCTTGCTCAGAACATGAGAACATATGAAAGCTGGTGGTTCCTTTTAACATGAGTCTTCAATATTCCCAGGTAAGAAGTTTTAGGTTGTAGTTATTATAGGAATTATAGGACTATTTCTCTCTATATTATTTGTATTTCATATACCTTTGACTATTGGATGTTCTTATAGGCACTTTAGTATTGCCAGTGTAACAGTATAGCTTCCATCCCTCTCCTCGCCGCTACCTGGGCTCGAACCAGGAACACATCGACAACAGCCACCCTCGAAGCAGCGTTACCCATGCAGAGCAAGGAGAACAACTACTCCAAGTCTCAGAGCGAGTGACGTTTGAAACGCTATTAGCACGCACCCCGCTAACTAGCTAGCCATTTCACATCGGTTACACCAGCCTAATCTCGGGAGTTGATAGGCTTGAAGTCATAAACAGCGCAATGCTTGAAGCATTGCGAAGAGCTGCTGGCAAAACGCACAAAAGTGCTGTTTGAATGAATGCTTACGAGCCTGCTAGTGCCTACCACCGCTCAGTCAGACTACTCTATCAAATCATAGACTTAATTATAACATAATAACACACAGAAATACGAGCCTTAGGTCATTAATATGGTCGAATCCGGAAACTATCATCTCAAAAACAAAACGTTTATTCTTTCAGTGAAATACGGAACCGTTCCGTATTTTATCTAACGGGTGGCATCCATAAGTCTAAATATTCCTGTTACATTGCACAACCTTCAATGTTATGTCATAATTACGTAAAATTCTGGCAAATTAGTTCGCAACGAGCCAGGCGGCCCAAACTGTTGCATATACCCTGACTCTGCATGCAATGAACGCAAGAGAAGTGACACAATTTCACCTGGTTAATATTGCCTGCTAACCTGGATTTCTTTTAGCTAAATATACAGGTTTAAAAAAGATATACTTCTGTGTATTGATTTTAAGAAAGGCATTGATGTTTATGGTTAGGTACACGTTGGAGCAACGACAGTCCTTTTTCGCGAATGCGCACGGCATCGATTATATGCAATGCAGGACACGCTAGATAAACTAGTAATATCATCAACCATGTGTAGTTATAACTAGTGACTATGATTGATTGATGGATTGATTGTTTTTTATAAGATAAGTTTAATGCTAGCTAGCAACTTACCTTAGCTTCTTACTTCATTCGCTAACAGGCGGGCTCCTTGTGAGGCAGGTGGTTAGAGCGTTGGACTAGTTAACCGCAAGGTTGCAAGATTGAATCCCTGAGCTGACAAGGTAAAAATCTGTCGTTCTGCCCCTGAACAAGGCAGTTAACCCACCGTTCCTAGGCCGTCATTGAAAATAAGAATGTGTTCTTAACTGACTTGCCTAGTTAAATAAAGGTGTAAAAAAATTACCGATTTCCGATTAATCGGTCGACCTCTAGTAGTAACCAAAACAGTGTTAAACAAATCACAATATATTTTAGGTTCTTCAAAGTAGCCACCCTTTGCCTTGATGACAGCTTTGCACACTCTTGGCATTCTCTCAACCAGCTTCACCTGGAATATTTTTCCAACAGTCTTGAAGGAGTTCCCACATATGCTGAGCACTTGTTGGCTGCCTTTCCTTCACTCTGCCGTCAAACTCATTCCAAACCATCTCAATTGGGTTGAGGTCGGGGGATTGTGGAGGCCAGGGATTGTGGAGGCCAGGTCATCTGATGCAGCACTCCATCACACCCCTTCTTTGTCAAATAACCCTTACACAGCCTGGAGGTGTGTTGGGTCATTGTCCTGTTGGAAAGCAAATGGTAGTCCAACTAAGAGCAAACCACATGGGAAGGCGTATCGCTAGAGTATGCTGTGGTAGCCATGCTGGCTAATTGTGCCTTGAATTCTAAATAAGTCACAGACCGTGTCACTAGCAAAGCACCATCACACCACCTACTTCATGCGTCACGGTGGGAACCACACATGCTGAGATCATCCGTTCATCTACTCTGCGTCTCACAAAGACATGGCGGTTGAAACCAAAAATCTCAAATATGGTCTGATCAGACCAAAGGACAGATTTCCACTGATCTAATGTCCACTGCTTGTGTTTCTTGGCCCAAGCAAGTCTGTTCTTCTTATTGTTGTCCTTTAGTAGTGGTTTCTTTGCAGCAATCCAATCATGAAGGCCTGATTCACACAGTTTCCTCTGAACAGTTGATGTTGAGATGTGTCTGTTACTTGAACTCTGTGAAGCATTTATTTTGGCTGTAATTTCTGAGGCTGGTATGTCTAATGAACTTATCCTCTGCAGCAGAGGTAACTCTGGGTCTCCCTTTCCTGGGGCGGTCCTCATGAGAGCCAGTTTCATCATAGCGCTTGATGGTTTTTGCAACTTCGCTTGAAGAAACATTAAAAGTTCTTGACATTTTCCGCATTGACTGACCTTCATGTCTTAAAGTAATGATGGACTGTTGTTTCTCTTTGCTTATTTGAGCTGTTCTTGCCATAATATGGACTTGGTCTTTTACCAAATAGGGCTATCTTTTGTATACCACCCCTAACTTGTCACAACTGATTGGCTCTAACACATTAAGAAGAGAAATGCCACGAATGTACTTTTAACAAGGCACACATGTTAATTGAAATGCATTCCCGGTGCTTACCTCATGAAGCTGGTTGAGAGAATGCCAAGAGTTTGCAAAGCTGTCATCAAGGCAAAGGGTGGCTACGTTGAAGAATTTAAAATATATTTTGATTTGTTTAACACTTGGTTGCTACATGATTCCATATGTGTTATTTCATAGTTGGGATGTCTTCACTATTATTCTACAATGTAGAAAATAGTAAAAATAAAGAAAAATGAGTAGGTGTGTAAACTTTTGACTTGTACTGTATGCCTAAAATAACATTGTGGGACTGGTGTTCAAGACCAGTTCTTGCAGTAGCGCGTGAGAGTCTGACAGAAAGCCAGCAAGTGTGAGTGGGTGCATTATGAGAAGCTGCAGGAGCGGGAAGAATAAATCAGTCCCTCACAGACCTCTGGCCTGCACCATCAGACAGAGCCACAGCCATAGCTTTGAGAACAGAGCCTAACAATAACTAGCTTACACCACTGAAATTGTATTTTTGCTCACAGAGGAGCAGGGAGACAGACAAAAATAGTATAAACCTAGGCACACACCCACCAGCACTAGCACACTTGAACTCAGCGTAGCAGGGACACTATCTCTCTCATACACGCACACGCCCTCAGAAGAAATGAACCTTTTGATCTGAAATCTCCCTTGTGATCTAGTAGGGTTAGCCCTCACATTAGAACAGCCTCTGACTCGTGTTTCTCTTCCAGTCCAGACTCCCTCTCCTCCGCTCCTCTGTCAGGGTGTGTAATCCAAAGACCGGGGTTGTGTGTAGAGATCAGACCCACCATTCGTTTTCCAGCCATCTGTTCCGAGATGCCTGAGTAACATTCTGATTACTGCAGAAAACTAGGCAGCAAACTGGGCAGACAAAGCTCGCCTCTTATGTTCCAATCTCGTTGAGCTCTCAAATGGCCACCCCACGCGTCTAATGGAAGGGCAGTGCCTTCCCCCTGCCTGGCTGCAGTGGAACAGCGATTCCTCTTCATCCAAAAGGCTAGCTCCGGCTCTCACACAAGGCTGTAAAAAAGCCTTGCATTCATAGCATGTACAGCCCTTGAAATGGAGTAGGCAAGACAGAAACCTTGAATGCCAAGGCCGTCTAAGTCAAACGGGAGAAGTAGGCCAACATTTCTGTCGTCAGACTCCATGGGAGACATTTCCATTTGTCATTTTAAGACGAAAATCAGCCTTTCCTACCCACAGATCACAAGCTATAATGCCACCACCATCGCAGTCCCTTTTCAGAGAATGTAAAACGGCCTCATTGTGATCGGTGCAGGCTGTCTCCCTTTTTTTTTGTGTAACACAGTTCAGCCCCGAATCGGAATCATTGAAGTGGATGCCTTTCTTGAAGTTGAGTGTTTGTGACTTCCTTTGAAACGGGGTGGCGGATAATTGAAAACACACAAAGAAAAAGCAGGGCCTGTGCCAAGTTTTCCTTTTCTGGCGAGCTGCTCTCGTCGAATGGAACCGTTTCAATCAACTTTCCAACCATGCCGCGGTCCACTCCAGATCGAACCAGCACAGTCAGCTGCTCTGCATTAGACATGGATCACATCCATAGCTGCGATTCTTTCAGCGTTTCGTCATTTCTACACACCAGTCATTTTGGTCAAAATAACGTTAGCATTTTAAGTCTGCCAGATCAAAACAAATACTTGCCTCAGTTGGCCTTTGCAGCTTCAAATGGATTCTAGATTGATGAAATCAAACGGCCTTTCTGAAAAAAGAAACGTGGAAAACACCAAAGCTAGCTCTCTGCCCCAAGGAGAGGTAGTTGCTTGTTTTAGACCAGCGTTTCGTTTTGTCCATTTGAAAATGAGTTTGGCTGTGCAGTACCTACAGATGCTGCCAAGACAGACTTAGTGTTGTCACGATACCTGCATTTTTACTTCAATAACGATACCAGGTTTAGTATCACAATACTCGATACAATCACGATACTCAATACCAAAATGATACCAGAACTAAAAAAGGCGTATTAGCCAAAGTCACAGAATGACACTTGATCCAGACAGATACAGTGCCTTCAGAAAGTATTCATACCCCTTGACTTATTTCACATTTTGTTGTATTACAGCCTGAATTCAAAATTGATCAAATTCATTTTTTTTCTCACCTATCTACACACAACACCCCGTAATGACAAAGTGAAAACATGTTTTTAGACATTTTGCTAATTTATTGAAAATTAAATATAGAAATATCTCATTTTCATAAATATCCACACCCCTGAGTCAGTATTTTGTAGAAGCACAGTTGGGATGATTATAGCTGTGATTCTTTCTGGGAAAGTCTCTAAGAACATTCCACACCTGGATTGTGCAACATTTGCCCGTTTTATTATTTTCAAAATACTTCAAGCTCTGTCAAAATGGTTGTTGATCATTGCTAGACAACCATTTTCAGGTCTTACCATAGATTGTCAAGTAAATTTAAGTAAAACTCGGCCACTCAGGAACATTCACTGTCTTCTTGGTAAGCAAGTACAGTGTAGATTTGGCCTTGTGTTTTCGGTTATTGTCCTGCTGAAAGCAGGGTTTCCGTTAGGAAAATGTGGCCCGTACATTTGACCGGCAACATTTCAATTTACCGGACATTTGAGAAATCTGCCGGACCCATATGCATTGGGTTCGTAACCTGATTAGGGCGGGCACCCATGGTGCTCAGAATGACAGAAATCTCATTTTGATTATGATAATTAATATTAAAAGAACATGGAAGTTGAGGATGCAACAATGTGCGGTCCTGCTTACTGAATTCTCATGTGCACTTTGAAAAAGATGGTAGAATTAGGCTTGGGCGGAATCCAGATACGTTGATACCGACCTTGTGCCATACTGGGATATTCGGTAATACCGGCACTGAACACAGGGGCGCTGTTTTCAATCCACACTGGTACTGTGTAATCCAGAGGTAAACAATGCTAATAAGTACATGTAAAATCCCATACAGAATGCTAACTATGTTAACTAGCGCATTGTGAACATTTTAGACAGTGTCTGACCTAAACTATAAAAGTAACAAAAAAAATCTACATAGTGAATGCTTGATAATGGAATAAGCAAACCATTTAGATAGATAAAGAACTAGCTACTAAATTAGCAAACTAAATGCACAACTGCAATGCATTTAGCACATTTTAGACAGTTAACTTAATAGTTATAAGATAACTAGCTGGCAAACATTTAGTTGTGAATTCCATAGTGTAATTACATCATCTGGCGCATGCTGCACAACAGTGAGTGACGCACAAGGCTCCGGTCTCTCGCCGTTGTCCCCTGGCTTTTTCTAAATACCCCGGTATACTGTATATACGGTATACCGCCCAAGCCTAGTTAGAATAACGAACAGCAAAATCACTGCCCTATATCAATATGGAAGACTGCCATAATTAGAATTAAATGAATAAATACATAAATGCACACATACAGTGCATTCGGAAAGTATTCAGGTCCCTTGACTTTTTCCAAATTTTGTTACATTACAGCCTCATTCTAAAATAGATAAAATACATTTTTTTCCTCAATCTACACACAATACCCCATAATGACAAACCGAACATTGTATATATTTTTTTTTATTTAGCACATTTATATTTAAAAAAATACATACCTTATTTACATAAATATTCAGACCCTTTGCTATGAGACTCAAAATTGAGCTCTGGTGCATCCTGTTTTCATTGATCATCCTTGACATGTTTCTAGAACTTGATTGGAGTCCACCTGTGGTAAATTCAATTCATTGGACATGATTTGATTGGTCCCCAAGAACACAGGGGCCTCCAGCATTCTTAAATGGAAGAAGTGTGGAACCACCAAGACTCTTCCTAGAGCTGGTCGCCCCGCCAAACTGAGCAGTCGGGGAAGAAGGGCCTTGGTCAGGAAGGTGACCAAGAACTCGATGGTCACTCTGACAGAGCTCCAGACTTCCTCTGTGGTCTGATAAAACCAAGATTGAACTATTTGGCCTGAATGCCAAGCGTCATGTTTGGAAACAGTGAAGCATGGTGGTGGAAGCATCATGCTGTGGGGATGTTTGTCAGGGACTGGGAGACTAGTCAGGATCGAGGGAAAGCTGAGCGGAGCAAAGTACAGAGAGATCCTTGATGAAAGCCTGCTCCAGAAAGCTCAGGACCTCAGACCAGGGTGAAGGTTCACCTTCCAATGGGACAACGACCCTAAGCACACAGCCAAGACAACGCAGGAGTGACTTCGGGACAAGTCTCTGAATGTCCTTGAGTGACCCAGCCAGAGTCCGGACTTGAACCCTATCGAACATCAAAAATAGCTGTGCAGCGTCGCTACCCCATCCAACCTGACAGAGCTTGAGAGGATCTGCAGAGAAGAATGGGAGAAACTCCCCAAATACAGGTGTTCCAAGCGTGTAGCGTCATACCCAAGAAGACTGTAATAGCTGACAAAGGTGCTTCAAGAAAGTACTGAGAAAAGGGTCTGAATACTTATGTAAATGTATTTGTATACATTTGCTAAAATTCTAAAAACCTGTTTTTGCTTTGTCATTATGGGCTAGTGTGTGTAGATTGAGGGGGGAAACTATTTAATCAATTTTAGAATAAGGCTTTAACTAAACAAAATGTGAAAAAGGTGAAGGGGTCTGAATACTTTCCGAATGCAGTGTAAATGGATAAATAAATGCACAAATGGAAAAAATAAATGATTGCACGCACACAAGTAGATGATTATTAAATAATTAATCCCACTTTTCGTTCCATGCATTGATATTTATTTTATTTATTTCTGTATTTCATCCTCCAATATAATAATGAGGAGGTGTCAAACGTATGTGGGTGCTATCTAACACACCATTGGTTGATCAATGTCATGGCACTTTGAACGATTGCATTTGCCTGGGCTGCGTTCAGTATGACAGAACGTGTTTAAAGGACATTATTTCACATTGACACCCCCCAAACAATCTTTTTTGGGGCAAATTGTTTATCAAATTTATTATATGCTGGTCTCCCGAGTGGCGCAGTGGTCTAAGACACTGCATCTCAGTGCAAGAGGCATCACTGCAGTACCTGGTTCGGATCCAGGCTGCATCAATCCAGGCCGTCCCATAGGGCGGCGCACAGTTGACCCAGCGTCGGCCGTCATTGTAAATAAGAATTTGTTTTAAACTGACTTGCCTAGTTAAATAAAGATTACATTTAAAAATAAATAAATGTGCCTCACGTGCACCATAAAAAGAACAAATGGAACATTGTCCTTGCTTGACGTAGATACAGGTGAACAGTTTTGGCTGTGTTACGAGTGGGTTGCTTTTGACAAATAGGCATCGGTCTACAGCCATATAGTTTTGAACCGAGAAGAAGACCAAGGGACAAGGAGTCGCAAGAAGGAGTCGACTGGGATGAGCGAGAGGAATGTCCATTTGTCCAGAAAAGCATGGTAAGCTAACGTTACCGAGTATCAAGCTAGCTAGCTTGGCTATGAAGTCGAGTTGGCTAGCTAGCTGCGTTTTACAGCCAGACTCGGTTTTACACGTAGCTAGCTAGATAATGAACTAATTGCAATTATCAGAAACCATTATTATCTAGGTAGCTAAATATCTGTCAGATGTAAAGCAAGCAGAATCGTGACATGTCAGAAGCAATGCATGTTGACTTGCTCACATTAACTAGATCACTCATTAAGCAATAGAGTGGATACTTAATTAATAAGCTAGCAGCTCGCTAACTACAGCCAAGTAAAGAGGAGCATGTTGTCATGATGGAGTAAATCACCTTTGAGAAGCTTGCCGCAGTACGGTTTAGCCACAATAGTGGAATTTACTGGTCGCCTTAGCAATTGTTAGTGAGATGGTGCAATAAAATATAAATAATATCTTAGGTAGCTATATATTCACATGTATGCCATGTAATTTGTCATAGCCATTATCACAAAATGGCATGCATATTTTAATCAGATCTATTGTCATTTACAGACATGAATGTGAAATAAGCATACTGATATAGGAATCCTAAATACAGGTACCATTTTCTTGTTAATCACTGCCGGTTTGTCATCCGATTTCTTGGAGCCTGGCGGAGATGGATGCAACCATACTACAAGGCAGGACATGTCTCTGCATCCAGGTTGAGGCTTGCTACCAGCAGGAATATGGAGCACTCTGTCAGTAAGTCATGATATTATTGTTTTCCTTTACATGATACTAGGCAGGAAGCCATGGGCCAGTTGGAGGTCAGGGGGGAGGACGCTCTCTCTTTCTAGCGCTCACTACCTCTATCCATCTCTCTCCAACTGCTTCAGAGACAGAGTGGGCCAAGGACCTCCAGAGCCTTCTGACCAACTACCTGCAATCTCTCCAGAGCAGTAAGCTACACTCATAATAGAATACTTGATGCACCATGTAAACCTCCTTCACTATGGCAGTCTTACCTGTGTGATGACAAAGCATATGTGACCCATTTCAAGAAGTTATGTCTCACGTCACTTTTTCACAGGAGAGGCATTTTTGCCAGAAATGTCTTCTGGAACATGTGAACTTTCATGTGCCTTAATAACAAACTTGTATGCCATCTGTAAATACGAATACAATTCTTAAATTATGAGCCTAGTTGGTTAAGCCACAGAAAAATACAGGAGCCTTCCCACTAGCCATGATTGGCAGAGATAATGGGCTGGACATGCCGACAAATGAGTTTGGATTGGTCCGCCATGTAGCACGCTTCTGTCTATAACATAAGCTGCTTAGTATGTGTGGATTAATCCTTTCTACCAAGTCTTTTTTTTTTAAAGATATCATGAAGCACTGAAAACGCGTTGCTGAACTACTTTCTGGAGAACGATCGTGCCACGCTGACTCTGATTCTGAAAATGAATCAGACAATGAGGAAATCCCCGATTTTAGGTAAAAACATGCTCATTGAACCAGACATTGTAGAGTCTTCTGATGACAGTGGTGGGGAAAGAAACGGTATCTATGTCATCGAAGAAGTTGAGAGTTTTGAAATCAGTAGAGTGCACAGTGGAAGCAGAGAGATGGTTGCCAAATGCGAAGAGTCCTAAATAGAACACAGAAGGCTGTTGTAATCCGGAGACAGGTGCTTTCTGCATATTCAAACTAAAGGCAAACATTGTATACATGACAGGGAGAAGCGTTCATCCATGTTATACAGGGAAGAGTCTAGCTACATTTTCAGATATTATACATTTCTAATTTTGTCTGAAAGTTGTTTTCATTGCAAGTTAAAGCGTACTGTTAGCTGGCTGGCTAGCTAGCTAACGTTTCATATGATCTGTGTAGTAATAATATTTGTATATCAGAAATCCATTTGCATTGCTAGTAATAGCCTAATGTTAGCTAACTAGAACTAACTTGAACCCAGCTAACTTGAACCCAGATTCATGCATGGTAGTATTGCCGCATTCAAAACAACTGGGAACTCTGAAAAATACGAGGTCAAATCATGACATCAGTGATCTTCAGGTTGGAAAGTCGTAGCTTTAGAAAGATGCCCGAGTTGATGAGTTGGAATTCCGAGTTGGATGACCGATTTTTTTTTTTTTTCACTTATTTTTTTTCCCATTCCGAGCTCATTTTTTTTTATGCATTCCCAGTTGTTTTGAACGCACTGAAGTCTGAGATTTCCGAGTTCCCTGTTGTTTTAAACGCGGCATTAGAGTTGGGATTTTGGTTAATTGTTTAGCTAGCTAGCTACACGTCTAAACAAAATAATCCACTATGCAAGTAACCATTTATTTCACTGTACCGTTTACACCTTCTGTATCCTGTGCATGTGAAAAATAAACGTAGATTTTATTTAATATAGTGTGTGTGTTTATCAGAGATGGTAATGTGAAGAACAACATGACCTGCACCAAAATCAAATTAGGAGATAGGCCAAGGACTAGATAAAGTGTATTTGTACTACTACTTTTTGCGACTACTTTCACTTTTAGCCTTAACCTTTGGTTGTTTGCTACACTGTGAATCCTTAGAGATGGGTGGGGGCTAATGCTTAAGAGGGTGTGAACGATGCTGAATGGGTGTAGACAAAGAAGAGCTCTCCAGTACGTGTACCAACACATTCACAGGCCATTTTCTCAAAAGTTTCGTTAGAAGTTTATCAACTTTCAAAGCAGAATTACTTTCCCATTGTTCCTCAACTGCAGTGTATGATATACAATTTTCTAGCTCTGAGTCTTTACTTTTATCCAATGTAAACAACACCATTTCAAATTTTGCCTCATAGGACCGAATCCAGGTGGCGGGTCACATATTATCCAGAGCCACTGGTTGAATTGGGTTCACTGTACTCATGCCAAAACTCATGCTATCTTCTCCCTGTAAAAGTCTCGCAGTCTCCCAGACAAAACTAACACGTCCATCCCCCTATCCCCAGGTGAGTTTGCTGGGCTGTGGAACTCTAGAGCAGCACATGAAGAATCCTGCCACCTTGTTGTCAGCTATCCGCAGACAGTTCACTGAGGAAGGATGCAACTATTAAGGCTTTTAAAGGCCACATTTAGGTGGTGACCAAATGCAATATAGTTGTATAAACTCAATTGAATTGTATTGTTAGATTAGAAAACAATTTTTATATGCATGTTTGTCACATTAGCTTTGACTAACTTCTGTGGTAGCTTAAACACAAAGACAGCCCTTGATGATTCAAAAGGTCTAAAGTAAATACAATTCTCATGTCCAGGGTGAATACATTGTTTATGTATATCAGACATCACACAGGTTTGGCAACTAAAATATGTATCCCAGACAAGATTGAAGACTGCGACAAGTGAATAAAAGTCTGTGCTTGTGTCCGTAGCTGTTGGTGTGAATTTGAGTGGTTACATACATGTTGACAGAAAGGCTGTGAGACCGAGAGGGAGACTGTTGCTGTATTCCCAGGTAAGGCCCTTGCTTCTGCTACCAATGAAGGCTACAGTCTTCAGTCCGGCAGCTTGAAGATGTGTCACCATCCAGGCCCGTGTCACAGCATGCAGTGGCCTGATAGGGAGATGACAATAAATGCATGATGTACCTTTCATCACCAAAGTCGTGTTAGCATTTACTGCAAATGTCGCTGAACAATTCAACCCTTTTGTTAGTGTCATTGATTTATGGAAATTCACATACAATATTGAGTTAATAAGCATTGACTAATACCTCTAGGGCAGGGATAGGCAACCCTGGTCCTGGAGTGCCACAGGCACTTCATGTTTTTGATTTAACCGACCTGGAAAACTGGTTGTTTTGAATTTAGGCAATCACTCAACTGATCAATTAGTTCAGGCGGTCAGGGCTGTATTCAGTACATACAAATGTAAAAGAATGTTCAATTGAACGGAAACGGTGCTGTACTGAACGACTAGTTGAAACATGGGGAGGGGTTGGGTTGTGGGTTCAAAATGCACCGCTGCCCTTTTAAATACTAAACTCATTGCTTCAAGCCACACCCCGGCACACCCACCGATTGGAGCAAAAGTATCTGTCTGTTCAAGAATGTTTTGAGAACGTGGCTGAACTGAACGAACGCCTGTTGTGCCTAGTTGAAACTAAATCCTGCAGTACCTGAGGCACTCCAGGAACAGGGTTGCCTCTACCCCTGCTCTAGGGGTAAAATGACTGTGCAAGGTATTGGGCAACAGCTTTCTTCCAGGGCCTATATTCACAAAGCGTCTCCCACTAGGGATAGTGGTCTAGGATAACCTCCCCCATGTCAATGTGAAGGCAAAACGTATCCTAAAATCAGTACTACTCTTGAGATTCTTTGTGAGTATGGTCCCTGGCCTGTCAGCAATGCAACAACAACAAAAACATGAACAAGAATTAGCTCAGTCAGTAATTTGTAATTTTAAATGTGCACAGCCCCCTAATCAGTCAAATTATATGAAAACAACAGTAAAATTAGGAGGGGCATTTTTCTTGCCAACTTTGTCATTTAAAGCGTAAACAAACAGGCAGGGGAACAAAGTAGTTTGGCAAAAACTGTTCAAATAGTCAGTAACTAGCTACCAATATAGCTAGCAATTATATAGCTAGTTATTTTCTAGAAACCTAGCTGTAGTCCACTTAGCTTGCTAGCTAAGGTGAACTGTTGGTGGGGGTTAGCAAGCTAGCTACGGTGAACTCAGTTGGTGGGGGTAAGCTAACGTTAGCTAGTTTTCCCCCAGCAGTTTCAAGATAGCTGCTTAATGGAACTTTATCAATAAGATGAATAGCTAGCAGATATATTTGTTAACCTATAAGTCCCTTGTAGCAGCTAGCTGACCCAAGTTTTCGATGCATACCTCCACACGGAAAGCAGGTAATCTGTTTTCAGTATCGGCCAGCACTGTATGTAAAGCTAAACACACATATTTTTGCGGTTCACCTACAAAATAAAGGCCCCGCATTGAAATGGGCACATTGCGAAATCATGCCAAATTTGCGCTAGATACTGCTAAACAAGTTATATAAATTCAACAAAAGACTAAGTTAATTTGACCAAAAAATGGCAAATCATTTGAAGTCGAACTGTGGATTTATTAGACTGCATAATTGCATTGGGGGCACACTTATATTTCACTGAACAGCCTTACCTATGGATTGTGGATCAATGAAATGGGGTATCAGCCTCAGTGACACCCACAGAACGCAATTATGAAGAGTGTACCCAAATATTACCATTGTAGCTTATATTGCAGGACTTTGACTGTGGGAAATCACCTCCCCAGGCAGTCTTGTGTGTATTGGACATTCATACTGCAATGTACAGCCTTACCTATTGTTAAAAAATGGCTAGCTGGAGCTGTCTGAGCGGTCGGCTGGGAATGCCCTCACCCGCTAGTAATTAATGTGATGTAATTGGTTCTGACTCGCTACAGGTTGTCCGGCAAGAACAGTACAGAGGCTTCTTAGTCCAGGACTTTTATTATCACCATCACCCACTAGTATTCACACTCACACAGACATCTCCAGTTTGCATAGGATGGACTTGTGGTTCTGAAAGGTAAGAACAAATCTACAATGTCGTAGGCTATGCAATAGGAATATCTACACAGGAAAGAATGGCATAGCATCTATACAGGGATATTCACATTACAGCATACAGATTTACAGCACTATATGTATAAACAAATCATGGAGAGAGAGAGAGAACTAATTAAGACAGGCAAGATTTATGGCGCTCTCTCAGAACTGGTGGATATCTGATCTGTGTCTGGTGCCACAGAGTCATAAATCTTACTGCGGGGGCAGGCGGGAGCGCTGAGGACCGCCTATGAAACATCTAGAATTTCTTGCCAGGTCTTAACAGTAGCGTGTACTATGATAATCACATCAAATTGTATTTGTCACATGCGCCGAATACAACAGGTATAGTAGACCTTGCAGTGAAATGCTTACTTACAAGCCCTTAACCAACAATGCAGTTTTAAGTAATTATCTAAAAAAGTAAGAGATAAAAGTAACAAATAATTAAAGAGCAGCAGTAAACTATACAGGGGGTACCTGTACAGAGTCCATGTGCGGGGGCACCGGTTAGTCGGGGTAATATGTATATGTAGGTAGAGTTATTAAAGTGACTATGCATAGATAATAACAGAGAGTAGCAGCAGCGTAGAAGGGGTGGGTAATGCAAATAATCTAGGTAGCCATTTGATTAGATGTTCAGGAGTCTTATGGCTTGGGGGTAGAAGCTGTTTAGAAGCCTGTTTGACCTAGACTTGGTGCTCCGGTACCGCTTGCTGTGCGGTAGCAGAGAGAACAGTCTGACTAGGGTGCCTGGAGTCTTTGACAATTGTTAGGGCCTTCCTCTGACACCGCCTGGTATAGAGGTCCTGGGTGGCAGGAAGCTTAGGCCCGGTGATGTACCGGGCCGTACGCACTACCCTCTGTAGTGCCTTGCGGTCGGAGGCCGAGCAGTTGCCATACCAGGCAGTGATGCAACCCGTCAGGATGCGCTCGATGGTGCAGCTGTAAATCTTTTGAGGATGTGAGGACCCATGCCAAATCTTTTCAGTGTCCTGAGGGGGAATAGGTTTTGTCATGCCCTCTTTACGAATGTCTTGGTGTGCTTGGATCATGTTAGTTTGTTGGTGATATGGACGCCAAGGAACTTGAAGCTTTCAACCTGCTCCACTGCAGCCTCGTCGATGAGAATAGGGGCGTGCTCGGTCCTCTTTTTTTTTCCTGTAGTCCACAATCATCTCTTTTGTTTTGATCACGTTGAGGGAGAGGTTGTTGTCCTTGCACCACACGATCAGATGTCTGACCTCCCTATAGGCTGTCTCATTGTTGACGGTGATCAGGCCTACCACTGTTGTGTCATCAGCAAACTTAATGATCGTGTTGGTATTACAGATTCAGACAGGAAGAGGTTGAAAATGTCAGTGAAGACACTTGCCAGTTGTTCAGCGCATGCTCAGAGTACATGTCCTGGTAATCCGTCTGGCCCTGCAGCCTTGTGAATGCTGACCTGTTTAAAGGTCTCACTCACATCGGCTGCGAAGTGCGTGATCACACAGTCGTCCGGAACAGCTGATGCTCTCATGCATGTTTCAGTGTTACTTGCCTTGAAGCGAGCAAAGAAATGATTTAGCTCGTCTGGTAGGCTCGTGTCACTGGGCAGCTCTCGGTTGTGCTTCCTTTTGTAGTCTGTAGTAGTTTGCAAGCCCTGCCACATCCGACAAGTGTCGGAGCCGGTGTAGTACGATTCGATCTTAGTCCTGTATTGATGCGTTGCCTGTTTGATGTTTTGTCTGAGGGCATAGCGGGATTTCTCATAAGATTCCAGGTTAGAGTCCTGCTCCTTAATAGTGGCAACTCTTGCCTTTAGCTCAGTGCGAAAAAATACAGATGACAACTCTCTAGGTACTCTGTGGTGGTCTACAGCTTTTCATGAGATACTCTACCTCAGTTGAGCGCAACCTAGAGACTTCCTTAGATATCGTGCAGCAGCTGTTTACAAATGTACATAGGCCGCCACCCCGTGTCTTACCAGAGGCTGCTGTTCTGTCCTGCGGATAGTGTATAACCCGCCAGCTGCGTGTTATTTATGTCGTCGTTCAACCACGACTCTGTGAAACATAAGATGTTACAGTTTTTTATGTCCCATTGGTAGGATATACGTGCTTTTAGTTCGTCCCATTTATTTTCCAGCGATTGAAGGTTGGCTAATAGTACGGATGGCAAAGGCAGATTAGCCAATCGTCGTCTGATCCTCACAAGGCACCCCGATCTCCTTTCGCGAAATCTCAGTTTCTTTCTCCTGTGAATGACAGGGATGACGACCTGTTCAGCTGTATGGAGTATATCCTTCCCATCCGACTCATTAAAGACGAATTATTAGTCCAATTCGAGGTGAGTTAATCGCTGTTGTGATGTCCTGAAGATCCTTTCAGTCATAAGAGACAGTAGCAACAACATTATGTACAAAATATGTTACAAACAATGCGGAAAAACTAACAAAATAGCACGGTTGGTTAAGAGCCAATAAAACAGCAGCCATCCTCTCCAGTGCCATCATAATTTTTCATATATCATCATAATAAATGCAGCGGTAAAGTGCGCATACAGGCTATAGGAATGAACCATCTCTAAACAATAACATCTAATGCAATACAGGCACTTATAAACGTATCTGAGATATACGTAAGCTGCACCAGTACTATACAGCTACAGATGTGACAAGGTTATTAGGCCTAAGGTAATTGCTTTCAGTCAGTCACCATAATTTAGCATTAACCCTCCTGACAATAAACCTCACAACTCACTTCTTGAATGCATACACAATCTTCCTAAAATAAGTGGACTGATAACTTGGTCGTCAGCCAAACTTGTGTCTTCTTCTTTGGGATTGGGTTGGCAGATCGCATCCAACTTTTAAGGCCTACACCGCCATTTACTGTACTGGAGTGTGAGGCCAGTCACGGACTACCCAGATTAAATTCTCTTCATTTGTCCTGTTCCTCTAAGAAAGTGAAATAGAGCCCTAGACACCACTAACTTTCCCTTTCCTCCCCCCACTACACCAACCAAACCCCAACCCCGTCCAAGCCTCTCTAACCCTTTCACACAATCTCCCTATCTACGTCATACAGTTCACAAAATAACACATAACACACTGTTTCCTCCACTAAACATTAATCACACAGACAACTTGCATCTTTATCTGCTGACAATGATAGCCACTCTGACCTGCAGTGGGAGGGGTCAGAGTCCAAATGTGCTTTCAGGCACTCTGATTGGTGGAAACCAGGAAGCTGTGATAGGATGTTTTCTCCCCTTCTCAGTTGTCTAAGGGGACTGTGGGGAAAGTCACATGTACAGGCATTTTTTTAACTATTATTTTGTTTTACACCTTGGGTCCATTTAAATGGAGTATCAGCCTGATCACTGACACCCACAGAACACAGCTGTGAAGAGTTTACACAAATATTAGCATCATAGCCCATATTGCAGGACTTTGACACCACTGTGAAATGAGCCACATTAGCTCACCAGTAAACCTATGTGTATTGATCATTCATATTGCAATGTACAGGCTTACCAATGGATCTTGGGTCCATGAAATGGGGTATCAGCCTAACAAATTCTTATTTTCAATGACGGCCTAGGAACAGTGGGTTAACTGCCTTGTTCAGGGGCAGAACAAAATATTTTTACCATGTCAGCTCGGGGATTCGATCTTGCAACCTTTTGGTTACAAGTCCAACGCTCTAACCACTAGCCTACCTGCCACCATGTAGAGAAAAATAAATGAATATGTAGAGAAAATAAATGAATTTGTCAGTGTTTTTGTATTTTCCTGCTCGTATATTTATTTATGTGTGGATTTATTTATCTATTTATAGGTGCATTTATTTATTCAGTCATTTAATTCTAATTATGGCAGGTTTGGTCCTGCATATGTCAAACTACTATCCTGCATAGTAGAGAAGTTGACCTATTCTATTGGTCAGCTTGTCGAGAAAAGTAGCCTAGCCCAGTAAGGCTACATAAAAAAAGATGTATTCAAAATATATTCAAACGTCAAGGTTTCAAACAATTAAGTAGTTTTTTCCAAAATTCGTAGCCACCAGCTCATTGCAAAATGGTGTGTGAAGCGCTGATAAAGCCTATCTTCCTGTTGCCGTTTTAGATGCTGCAGCAGCAGCTTCTCCCGAGCTCTGTGACAGGTTTCTCGCTCAGACTGTTTCTCTATGCTGTATGCATGTGAAAAATAAGATGCATAACGAATATACTGTAGCCTACACGCACCGATTGAATTCAAATAAATCATGCAAATGAACCTATAGACCGATAAGCATGACAATTTCCACAATATTCATTACAAGATGTAGTTGAGGTTTAGGGTTCAGTGAAAGATTTGTCCCAAATACAATGCTTTTAGTTTTTGAAATATTTAGGACTAACTTATTCCTTGCCACCCATTCTCAAACTAAATGCAGCTCTTTAAGTGTTGCAGTGATTTCACTCGCTGTGGTAGCTGATATGTATAGTGTTGAGTCATCCGCAAACATTGACACACTGGCTTTACTCAAGGCCAGCGGCATGTAAAGATTAAAAAAAGTAAGGGGCCTAGACAGCTACCCTGGGCAAGTCCTGATTCTACCTGGATTATGTTAGAAAGGTAAAGAACACTTTATTTGTTCTGTTTGACAGGTAACTCTTTATCCACAATATAGCAGGGGGTGTAAAGCCGTAACACAAGTTTTTTCATCAGCAGACTATGATCGATAATGTCAAAAGTCACACTGAAGTAATTTGTGTAAGTGCTGTGCTTGTTGAATGTCCTTCCCTATAAGTGTGCTGAAAGTCAATTCGTTTACAGTAAAATATCATTGTGTCTAGTCAAACGCAATTTTTTATTTTCTTATTTTAAACAGGCTGATTGGTTGGCTATTTGAGCCAGTAAAGGGGGCTTTACTATTCTAGGGTAGTGGAATTACTTTTTTGTCCCTCCAGGCCTGAGAGCACTCACTTTCTATTAGGCTTAGATTGAAGATGTGGCAATATCATCCTCTATTATCCTCAGTAATTTTCCATCCAAGTTGTCAGACCCCGGTGGCTTGTTGATAGAGAACACATTTTTTTTCACATCCTCCACACTCACTTTACGGAATTCAATAATACAATGCTTGTCTTTATACTTGGATGTGTAGTGTCAGCGTTTGTTGCTTGCATGTCATGCCTAAATTTGCTAATCTTGCCAATGAAAAAATCAGTGGCTTTTGTGATCAATGGGCCATCTGATTCAATCAATGATAGAGCTGAGTTTACCTTTTTGTAAAAAAAATTAAGGTGCTCCAAAGCTTTTTACTGTCATTCTTTATATAATTTATTTTTGTTTCATAGTATAGTTTATTTTTGTTTTTATTCTGTTTAGTCACATGGTTCTCAATGTGCAGTACGTTTGCCAATCGGTTGTGCAGCCATTATTTGCCATTCCTTTCGTCTCATCCCTTTCAACCATACATTTTTTTTAATTCATCATCAATCCACGGGGATTTAACCGTTTTTACAGTAATTTTCGTAATGGGTGCGTGCTTATTAGTAACTGGAATAAGCAATTTCATAAATGTGTCAAGTGCAGCGTCTGGTTGCTTCTCATTACACACCACAGACCAACAAATATTCTTTCCATCAACAACATAGGAATCACTACAAAACTTATTGTATGACCTCTCATACACAATATAAGGCCCAGTCTTTGGAACTTTGGTTTTCCTAGATATGGCTACTGTATCGTGATCACTACATTCGATGGATTTGGATGCCGCTTTAACCTCTCTTGGGTACGTGAGACGTTAGCGTCCCACCTCTTCAACAGCCAGTGAAACTGCTGGGCGCTAAATTCAAATACAGAAATACTCATTATAAAAATTCWGAAAACAAAACATATTTTACATAGGTTTAAAGATTAACTTCTTGTGAATCCAACCACGGTGTCAGATTTAAAAAATGCTTTACGGCGAAAGCATACCTTACGATTATTTGAGAACATAGCCCAGCAGACAAATCATTACAAACAGTAACCAGCCAAGTGGAAGTTACACAAGTCAGAAATAGAGATAAAATGAATCCCTTACCTTTGATGATCTTCATATGGTTGCACTCAGCAGACATTCATTTACTCAATGAATGTTCCTTTTGTTCGATAAAGTCTCTTTATATGCGCGTTTTCTTCAGTAATCCACAGGCTCAAACGCAGTCAAAACAGGCAGACAAAAATTCCAAATTGTATCCGTAAAGTTCATAGAAACATGTCAAACGATGTTTATATTCAATCCTCAGTTTGTTTTTAGCCTAAATAATCGATAATATTTCAACCGGACAATAACGTCGTCAATATAAAAGGTAAACAAGAAAGGCACTCTCTCGGTCTCGCGCATGAAAAAGCTCTGTGACACTTTAGGGTCCACTCATTCAGACTGCTCTTACTTCCTCATTTTTCAGAATACAAGCCTGAAACAATTTCTAAAGACTGTTGACAGCTAGTGGAAGGCATAGATACTGCAACTTGAGTGAGTCCTAAGTCAATGGATACTGTAATGGCATTGAATAGAAAACTACAAAACCAACAAAAAAAACTACCTCCTGAATGGATTTTTCTCAGGTTTTCGCCTGTTATACTCACAGACACTATTTTAACAGTTTTGGAAACTTTAGATTGTTTTCTATCCAAATCTACCAGTTATATGCATATCATATCTTCTGTGCCCGAGAAGCAGGCAGTTTAATTTGGGCATGCATTTCATCCAAAATTCCGAATGCTGCCCCCTACCCAAGAGAAGTTAAAGCAGAAACACCAGTGTCAACAGTGAAGAGGCGACTCCGGGATACTGGCCTTCAAGGCATAGTTCCTCTGTCTAGTGTCTGTTCTTTTGCCCATTTTTTTTTTTTATTGGCCAGTCTGAGATATGGCTTTTTCTTTGCAACTCTGCCTAGAAGGCCAGTATCCCGGAGTTGCCTCTTCACTGTTGACGTTGAGACTGGTGTTTTGCGGGTACTATTTAATGAAGCTGCCAGTTGAGGACAGATGAGGCGTCTGTTTCTCAAAGTAGACACTAATGTACTTGTCCTCTTGCTCAGTTGTGCACCGGGGCCTCCCACTCCTCTTTCTATTCTGTTTAAAGCTAGTTTGCATTGTTCTTTGAAGGGAGTAGTACCCAGCGTTGTACGAGATCTTCAGTTTCTTGGCAATTTCTCACATGGAATAGCCTTCATTTCAAAGAACAAGAATAGACTGACGAGTTTCAGAAGAAATTTTGAGCCTGTAATTGAACCCACAAATGCTGAAGCTCCAGATACTCAACTAGTCTAAAGAAGGCCAGTTTAATTGCTTCTTTAATCAGCACAACACTTTTCAGCTGTGCTAACATAGTTGCAAAAGGGTTTTCTAATGATCAATTAGCCTTTTAAAATTATAAACTTGGATTCGCTAACACAACGTGCCATTGGAACACAGGAGTGATGGTTGCTGACAATTCAATGTTATTTTAATGGACAGAAAATGTGCTTTTCTTTCAAAAACAAGGACATTTCTAAGTGATCCCAAACTTTTGAACGTTAGTGTACATTTGCTGAAGCATTATGACAACTCAGCGACAAAATGGTAGGGATTAACTGAGCTGGGCGTGGGTCATTGACAAGTCATTGTCTCAACACGGCCTTATAGTGCTGTGAAAGGATCCAGGAACCCAGATTATTTGGGTGGATCCCATCCTCCTTATAAAACAAGCTATTGTCAATAAATGTTACAATGATCGTGTAGCCAGTTATGGAGGGCTAAGAGTTTGCTGACATGTTCAATGCCACGATTTAGGGAGTGCACAGGGCCAAATATTATGGGGAGTTTGTAGGTGTCGAGTAGAGCCCCAATAAGTTCTTTAAATTCCATCTCTAGCTGTTCTGAGCTGCTCTTCATAAAGTCATTGAATCCCACATGAACAATGAAAGATGCAGGTTTAACACGTTTGGGAGCAGCTTATTGATGTCCTATACTCGTGTTCCTGGATAGCACAAGGTTTTTGCTCCAGGGACTGAGACATTTCTCTCCATTGTACTGCCCAATACAATGGCTGGAGAAATACGCCCATTCCTACCCCTCACACAATTAGTGGAACCTTTCACGGGCCCATGAGAAGCAGAATAGCATACGCCCGCATTTCACCATTGGCCTCATGGTAAAATCCCTGAGTGGTTTCCTTTCTCTCCGGCATCTGAGTTAGGAAGGACGCCTGTAACTTTGTAGACTGGGCGTATTGATTCACCATCCAAAGTGTAATTAATAACTTCACCATACTCAAAAAGGATATTCAGTGTTTGCTTTTTTTTTACCCATCTACCAATAGGTGCCCTTCTTTGCGAGGCATTGGAAAACCTTCCTGGTCTTTGTGGTTAAATCTGTTTGAAATTCACTGCTCGACTGAGGGAATATTTGTGTGTGTGTGGGGTACAGAGATGTTAAAAACTATTATTTCACATAGTGAGTCCTTGCAACTTATTGTCAAGCAAATTATTTATCCTGAACTTATTTATGCTTTCCATAAAAAATGGTTTGAATACAATTATTTATATTTTTTGGAAAAACACAATTCCACTTTGACATTATGGGGTATTATTGTATGTAGGCCAGTGATTCAAAAATCTAAATTTAATCAATTTTAAATTCAGGGTGTAACACAACAAAATATGGAAAAAAGGAAAAGGGTGTGAATACTTTCTGACGGCACTAAGTTTTGCTACTGTTCAATTGTTGGGCATATTTTGAGTTCAATATCATTACATTTGAAAATGTTTGTCAATTCTTTACAGACAGCAATGTATGCATTATGACTCCGTTATACAATCATACAATCAATTTGACTTTGGTAAAAACAATCTAACTACAAAACAACAAAATGGTAATCATTTACAGTTGAAGTCGGAAGTTTACATACACCTTAGCCAAATACATTTAATCTCAGTTTTTCACAATTACTGACATTTAATCCTAGTAAAAATTCCCTGTCTTAGGTCAGTTAGGATCACCGCTTTATTTTAAGAATGTGAAATGTCAGAYTAATACTAGAGAGAATTATTTATTTCAGCTTTTATTTCTTTCATCACATTCCCATGGGGGTCAGAAGTTTACATACACTCAATTAGTATGTGGTAGCATTGCCTTTAAATTGTTTAACTTGGGTCAAATGTTTTGGGTAGACTTCCACAAGCTTTCCACAATAAGTTGGGTGAATTTTGGCCCATTCCTCCTGACAGAGCTGGTGTAACTGACTCAGGTATGTAGGCGTCCTTGCTCGCCTATGCTTTTTCACACATTTTCTATAGGATTGAGGTCAGGGCTTTGTGATGGCCACTCCAATACCTTGACTTTGTTGTCCTTAAGCCAATTTTCCACAACTTTGGAAGTATGCTTGGGGTCATTGTCCATTTGGAAGACCCATTTGCGACCAAGCTTTAACTTCCTGACTGATGTCTTGATATGTTGCTTCAATATATCCACATCATTTTCCTGCCTCATGATGCCATTTATTTTGTGAAGTGCACCATTCCCTCCTGCAGCAAAGCACCCCCACAACATGATGCTGCCACCCCCATGCTTCACGGTTGGGATGGTGTTCTTCGGCTTGCAAGCCTCCCCCTTTTTCCTCCAAACATAACGATGGTCATTATGGCTAAACAGTTAAATTTTTGTTTCATCAGACCAGAGGACATTTCTCCAAAAAGTACGATATTTGTCCTCATGTGCAGTTGCAAACCGTAGTCTGGCTTTTTTGTGGCGGTTTTGGAGCAGTGGCTTTTTCCTTGCTGAGCTGCCTTTCAGGTTATGTCGATATAGGACTCGTTTTACTGTGGATATAGATACTTTTGTACCTGTTTCCTCCAGCATCTTCACAAGGTCCTTTGCTGTTGTTCTGGGATTGATTTGCACTTTTCGGACTAAAGTACGTTCATCTCTAGGAGACAGAACGCGTCTCCTTCCTGAGCGGTATGACGGCTGCGTGGTCCCATGATGTTTATACTTGCGTACTGTTGTTTGTACAGATGAACGTGGACCCTCAGGCGTTTGGAAATTGCTCCCAAGGATGAACCAGATTTGTGGAGGTCTACATTTTTTTCTTGAGGTTTTGTCTGATTTCTGTAGATTTTCCCATGATGTCAAGCAAAGAGGCACTGAGTTTGAAGGTAGGCCTTGAAATACATCCACAGGTACACCTCCAATTGACTCACATTATGTCAATTAGCCTATCAGAAGCTTCTAAAGCCATGACAGCATTTTCTGGAATTTTCCAAGCTGTTTAAAGGCACAGTCAACTAAACTTCTGACCCACTGGAATTGTGATTCAGTGAAATAATCTGTCTGTAAACAATTGTTGGAAAAAGTACTTGTGTCATGCACAAAGTAGATGTCCTAACAGACTTGCCAAAAGTTTGTTAACTCCTCTAGGGTATGTGGGACGGTAGCGTCCCACCTCGTTAACAGCCAGTGAAACTGCAGGGCGCCAAATTCAAAACAACAGAAATCCCATAATTTAAAATCCTCAAACATACAAGTATTTTACACCATTTTAAAGATACACTTTTATGCAGAGCGCCAAATTCAAATTCAAATTAATTACTATGAAAATTACTATAATATCAAACTTTCATTAAATCACACATGAAAGATACCAAATTAGAGCTACACTGGTTGTGAATCCAGCCAACATGTCAGAATTCAAATAGGCTTTTCGGCGAAAGCATACGATGCTATTATCTGAGGATAGCACCATTGTAAACAAAGAGAGATAAGCATATTTCAATCCTGCAGGCGCGACACAAAACACAGAAATAAAAATATAATTAATGCCTTACCTTTGACGAGCTTCTGTTGTTGGCACTCCAATATGTCCCATAAACATCACAAATGGTCCTTTTGTTCGATTAATTCTGTCGATATATATCCAAAATGTCAATTTATTTGGCGCGTTTGATCCAGAAAAACACTGCTTCCAAATTGCTCAAACGTGACTACAAAATATCTCAAAGGTTACCTGTAAACTTTGCCAAAAAAATGTAAAACTACTTTTGTAATACAACTTTTGGTATTTTTTTACGTTAATAATCGATAAAATTGAAGACGGGATGATCTGTGTTCAATACAGGATTAAAACCAACTAAAGCCAGCTTTCTACTCCCGCGCTTCTATCTAACAGGACACCTCGAGTGACTCGACTTRAAGATGGCCGTACTTCTTCATTACACAAAGGAATAACCTCAACCAATTTCTCAAGACTGTTGACATCCAGTGGAAGCCGTAGGAACTGCAAGCAGGTCGCTTAGAAATCTGTTTTCCCAATGAAAACTCATTGAAAAGAGAGTGACCTAAAAAAAAAGATCTGAATGGTTTGTCCTCGGGGTTTCGCCTGCTAAATAAGTTATGTTATACTCACAGACATGATTCAAACAGTTTTAGAAACTTCAGAGTGTTTTCTATCCAAATCTACTAACAATATGCATATCTTATCTTCTGGGGATGAGTAGCTGGCAGTTGAATTTGGGTATGCTTTTCATCCAAACGTGAAAATGCTGCCCCCTACCCTAGAGAAGTTAACAAGACATTTGTGGAGTGGTCGAAAAACTATTTTTAATGACTCCAACCTAAGTGTATGTAAACTTCCAACTTCAACTGTATTTGAATGGTACGTTTCTATTGATAAACTGTGTAAATCAAGATGTAGCCTAGGTCTATTCAAAATCCAGGTGAATCCATATTATTCAGTGTGTGTGTGTGTGTGTGTGTGTGTGTGTGTGTGTGTGTGTGTGTGCTTTTAGTTGAGTTTTTTTGTTGCCGATTTCATTAGGCTACAGATGACAAACAATACCTTCCATTTTGAACATATTTTATTGGCAACTGCTAGGAGAACATATTTTAATTTAGTGATCAACAACATTTGCATAGAAGAAGCAATTTCTTATTATATAGAAGTGTGCGCTGTCTCTAAGAAAGTAATGATGTCATTCGTGATGCAGAATGTGCCTATGGAATCCAGTGGAAACCAGATGGGAGACTAAGTTAATTTGTTTTTGGCAAGGGAGACAGAGTGAATGAATGTTTTTGGTGAAAATCAGCTTAGGTATTAGCATATTTTGCGTTATGGTTAGCATATTATCACAAACAAAGTACTAGGGTAGTGTATTCAGCTGTACGGTAGCAAGGGAAGTTACCCTAAAATGAAAGCTCGAAGCTACTGGTTTCGTCTTGTATTCTAAACGTGTTCTACCCTGTATGGACATTTGTTTTGCTAACAGTAATAAACAGTTTCTACGTGCCGCGTCGCAGTATCTTAGTCTCACTCCTCATTCCTATCTTCATGCTGAGCTCCTCGTGTCTTATCTTTAGTTGTGTTAAGTATGAGAAATTAGGGCCTTACATTTGGGTAATTTAGCACACGTTTCTATCCAGAGCAATTTACAGTAGTGACTGCATAATTTTTTTTGTACTGGTACCCCGTGGGAACCGAATCCACAACCCTGCCGTTGCAAGCGCCAGGCTCTACCAACTGAGCCACACAGGACCACGGAACTACTTCTATTGATTTTGCTGGCGTGATAAGACATCTTATTCAAGTAGTTCACTGTCAGTGTTTTTGACCAGGTCAAAATGTAAATATACACCACGTGGCAACACACTATTTTCACATAAAAACCTTTTAGATGCCGTCTTGGAAAATGTGCCAAGAGGAGTGCACCGAGGGTAAGCCTCCATGAGTGCAGTGAATTATCTCGTGATTTTGCAGCATTATGGCTGTCCGCTGCTTTCGCCAGAGTGGAATTCTTCTCTCAGCCCAGAGTTTACTCTGGTGGATAGCTCAAATAGCTGAATGCCTGGGCTGTCTGAGCAGAGAGGGGTGTGTTTTGTTAGGTGGAGGGTTAGCTCGCGACGTGTCGGTCGGCCGTGTTTTTGTTCAGGCTCTAGCTCCTGGGTTGCTGCTGCTGGGCTGTTTTGTAGCACCCCTGCCCCGCAGGACTCCAGTAAAAACACACCACACATTGTTTTCCACAAGTCTGCCCCTCAGCCCCTCTGTCTCCCCTCTACAGTGAACCAAAATCAAGGGAACAAAGCAAGGGGGGAATGCTTAGCTCAGTCTACCTACCTATCGTGTGTGTTATAGCCTCGATTCTGCCATAACCCTGTTGTGTCAGCAGTGAAAAGACTGAAGGCTTCGCTGAGTTGATTTAGTTGTTTTTCCTTTCGCCCTCCCCTTCAACCTTGGATGGTCTTCAGATGATTACGAGTTGTTTCCACAAATTCAGTTGGATGTTTCCAGGTTTAGGTGCTGATAGTTGCCAGCAATTGTCCTTGTCTCGAGAGTCTGAAGAGTGTCGTTGAAAGTGTGTTCTGTTTGCTCGCTGATGTTGTCCGTGTAGTAAGGCTCTGTGCCGTTATTCTGAATGAATGTGCTACTTATCTATTCACCTGACTCCCTATTGAGAGCACCGCTGTCTGTTACCTTGAAAAGGCAATGGCTCTCATGGTTGATTCTGAGGAATGAACTGGTCATGAACATGCCTGAATCTTGGCTATTGCCCAGTTGAATGGTCAGGTGCAGCAAAGAATGACCTAAAAAAGCTGCAGCTGGCCCATAACAGCAGCACGTCTGACCCTCAAATGTACACAGAGGGCCAATGTCATTAAAATGCACGTCAGTCTCTCCTGGTTCAGATTGGAGGAGAGATCGACTGCATCAGTGCTGGTCTCTGTAAGAAGTATTGATGTGCTGAAAGTACCAAATTCTCTATTCAGCCAGTTAACACACAGCTCCAAAAACCCATATACAGTGGGGAGAACAAGTATTTGATACACTGACGATTTTGCAGGTTTTCCTACTTACAAAGCATGTAGAGGTCTGTAATTTTTATCATAGGTACACTTCAACTGTGAGAGAAGGAATCTAAAACAAAAATCCTGAAAATCACATTGTATGATTTTTAAGTAATTAATTTGCATTTTATTGCATGACATAAGTATTTGATACATCAGAAAAGCAGAACATAATATTTGGTACAGAAACCTTAGTTTGTAATTACAGAGATCATACGTTTCCTGTAGTTCTTGACCAGGTTTGCACACACTGCAGCAGGGATTTTGGCCCACTCCTCCATACAGACCTTCTCCAGATCCTTCAGGTTTCGGGGCTGTCGCTGGGCAATACGGACTTTCGGCTCCCTCCAAAGATTTTCTATTGGGTTCAGGTCTGGAGACTGGCTAGGCCACTCCAGGACCTTGAGATGCTTCTTACGGAGCCACTCCTTAGTTGCCCTGGCTGTGTGTTTCGGGTCGTTGTCATGCTGGAAGACCAAGCCACGACCCATCTTCAATGCTCTTACTGAGGGAAGGAGGTTGTTGGTCAAGATCTCGCGATACATGGCCCCGTCCATCCTCCCCTCAATACGGTGCAGTCGTCCTGTCCCTTTTGCAGAAAAGCATCCCCAAAGAATGATGTTTCCACCTCCATGCTTCACGGTTGGGATGGTGTTCTTGGGGTTGTACTCATCCTTCTATTCCTCCAAACACGGCGAGTGGAGTTTAGAGCAAAAAGCTCTATTTTTGTCTCATCAGACCACATGACCTTCTCCCATTCCTCCTCTGGATCATCCAGATGGTCATTGGCAAACTTCAGACGGGCCTGGACATGCGCTGGCTTGAGCAGGGGGACCTTGCGTGCGCTGCAGGATTTTAATCCATGACGGCGTAGTGTGTTACTAATGGTTTTCTTTGAGACTGTGGTCCCAGCTCTCTTCAGGTCATTGACCAGGTCCTGCCGTGTAGTTCTGGGCTGATCCCTCACATTCCTCATGATCATTGATGCCCCACGAGGTGAGATCTTGCATGGAGCCCCAGACCGAGGGTGATTGACCGTCATCTTGAACTTCTTCCATTTTCTAATAATTGTGCCAACAGTTGTTGCCTTCTCACCAAGCTGCTTGCCTATTGTCCTGTAGCCCATCCCAGCCTTGTACAGGTCTACAATTTATCCCTGATGTCCTTACACAGCTCTCTGGTCTTGGCCATTGTGGAGAGGTTGGAGTCTGTTTGATTGAGTGTGTGGACAGGTGTCTTTTATACAGGTAACGAGTTCAAACAGGTGCAGTTAATACAGGTAATGAGTGGAGAACAGGAGGGCTTCTTAAATAAAAACTAACAGGTCTGTGAGAGCCGGAATTCTTACTGGTTGGTAGGTGATCAAATACTTATGTCATGCAATAAAATGCAAATTAATTACTTAAAAATCATACAATGTGATTTTCTGGATTTTTGTTTTAGATTCCGTCTCTCACAGTTGAAGTGTACCTATGATAAAAATGACAGACCTCTACATGCTTTGTAAGTAGGAAAACCTGCAAAATCGGCAGTGTATCAAATACTTGTTCTCCCCACTGTATACCCCAAAAGACACGCAATCATTGTGTATTTATTATTACTTTATCACGTGTTTTACTTTTCTATTATTTCTTTCTCTCTGCATTGTTGAGAAGAGCCCTTAAGGAAGCATTTCACTGTTAGTCTACACCTGTTGTTTATTAAGCATGTGATTAATACCATTTTATTTAATTTGACAAACTAAACACACCCATCATTGTTTTTGTATTTTTTATTGATAAAAAAAAAAAAAAAGTTTTAAGTTGTAGTCTTGTTCTTCGGTCGTGGTGTTATTAGTTTGGATTTGTGTTGCTGTTCCTGTCCATTAGTGTTCTGCGTTTTGTCATTTTCTGTGTTTTCTGTGGACCCCAGGAAGAGTAGCTGCTGCTTCTTCTGCATCTAATTGCGATCTGAATTTAAAAAATCATGAATAGTTTTGATGGCCACGATTAAAGAGCTACTATTTTTATTTCTCACCTGGTAATTGAAGTGCACTTTCCATTCGCCATTCAAGTGCGTCGGCAACTAGGCAGGCTTCAGTGCATAACACACCACTTTGCAATGAGCTGGAGGCAGTAAGCATTTTTAAAGCACATACTTAATTGTTTCAAACCTTTACGCTTTACTACATATGAGGCGTGTCTTACCTTGCTTCAAATTAGCCTAGCCAAAATCCAACCAGACGTGCAGGCAATTATAAAGACTTCCATATGCCATTGAAACAAGTAGCCTATTTTTCTCATGTTCTATTGGTTTTCAAATCAACTTTTTTTCGTTGTCCAGTAGCAAAAGGCACAATCCTAGTCTATTAGTAACTCATGCTAATTGTTGCATCTTTAGATCTTCCCTCTCTACTTCATGAAACCGCTCGCATGTGCAGTGTGCTTTTGACAACGCTGTTTTCCCAATAATTGCATTATGTAACAAACATTTGCGTAGCCTACTGCCTTGTGCGTTCATTGCTGCACTTAACATTTGTAGAAATCATAGATTATCAACATTTTAAGCTAAATGTTTTGACCTGTTGCATCAGACTTATTGCTTTTTAAGTTGTTCGGATGTAGCGTAGGCCTAGCGGTTGTATGAATATCTTCCCACAATTGTCCCAGAGTCTGTTTGGAACAGGCTATTTCTTTCTCGCACAGAACGCCAAGCTGACCAATAGAATAGGAACCTTTTCTACTATGGGGGTATAGTAGATTGACATAGGCTCGTGATTTTGCAGTTTGTTAATCGTCTTGTTGGCTGAGGAAAAGTAAATGTGGACAGTTATTTTAACAAGTTCAAATTGCACATTTTGAGTTTCGTAAGAAGGACACACACCGTTCTATCCTTGGCGTCCTAATCAGGTTACGCACCCAATGCATATGGGTCCGGTCAATTTCTTAAACGTCGGCCTATGTTTACTGCAGGAAGGACGCAATGCACAGCTGTGTGGTGGGTATTGTGTTTCAGTTTTACCGCTGCCCTCGTGCTCGCCGAACACATTGGCTGTGGTGGCGAGAGCTTGTTCTCTCTCTCTCCACATTTCCCTCGGTTTCAGAAGGCCACTCTTTTAGACGACTGGGCTTGTTTGTTTGACTCCCACGCCCAGATCTGTTCTAGATCCCCCCCCCCACAATGCCTTCTGCCTCCTGACAGATGGAGCGTAGAGTACCATTAATCAAGATGGCATACTGCAAAGCGTTTCGAAATCACTCCTTCTTAAAAAGCCTCCTTGTTTTCTGTTTGTATTGTGCTGAAGGTAGTAAATGGCATATGATATTGGCATTAAATAGAAGTATGGGGAGGAGGATACGCTGATTCCTTAGTTCAGAATGCCATTTTCTGTTTACAGATCTATGTACAGTCACTGCCATCAGGCCTATGTAGGGCGTACACATTATAGACGGGAGAGCATGTTGTCCGGGGGTCAGCGTAGTGTGCAGGCTTATGGGTCACAGTGGCGAGAGCTGCTAAGTTTATAGTCCTGTTGGATGGCGATACAGGAAAACCCTGTCAAGAGCTGTGGTTGTGCCTAGTGGAAATATTTAATATCGGGATCCATGCTGGCCACATAAACTCTGTTTTCCAACATCTGGTCGTCTCCTTGACCTTCAGTGTGCTGCTGGCTCTGGTTAGCCCCCCCCCCCCCCCTCCCCCACACCTCTCTTAAGCATCAAAGGAGCTATCGTGGTGCGCAACCCGGGGGATTTACGTCTAGTGCTGCACTTACGCAGACATAACACTTGTTTACTGTTATGGTATGGACTTTACATAGTGGTTTTCTCAGGGCTCTGTCTTCCTCTTCGGAGCACTTGTTTTTGACAGGAAGATTAGTTATGACCACTTACATGATTAAAGCCAATGACCTTGGAATTGACCGTAATACGCTTTGTGTCCTCCTGTCTCTTCGGTGTTTATGATAATGTAGTAGGCTTACTTCGTCCCCTAGGTAGTGTTCAGTGTATCTTTCGGGCAGGGGGCAACCATTTCTGGAATCCCATCTGACCAAAGGATTGCGAGGGGCCGTCAGGGCTGTACCATGTGGACAAATAGGCTAGACCTGTACAGAATGCCGAAACATGGTGATGTTGATGACGTACACGTCCATGTTGCCATAGCGATTAAATGCACAATAACAAATTGCCTAGCCTTATAGGTGTTCGTGTATAAACACACCCCCCCCCCCCCCCCCCCCAGATGAAAAAGTACTACACAAGTCCTTGGTCTGTTTCCTTCATCCAGTACAGGGCTTTGTACGGATTACCCACCTTTGAGGGACGCCTGCAGCGTGTTGCAACACTGGTTAAGACAGAGAAGCATTGTAGGCAGCCAGCTAGCTGCCTATAGATGTTGATTGCAGGATTCTATGGCCGCTTGCGCCCTTATTTGAGCTCGCAGCGGTGGCATCACACATTTGCTCCTGGGGGCCGATCTCTGGTAAACAGCTGTGCTGTAAAATGACATTCCTCACATAACACTTCATTATTTGAAGGAACACATTCTTCCCAGAGGTAATCTCTTCCTCATCGCACAGAGCCATCGCCGGGGCTGTATAAACTCCTAGTATGTTATAATCCCGTCCTGCCATGCTGAAACAGGATTAGCTCTGTCTCTATTTAGCAGTGTGTGTGTGGAGGTTTGGGTTGGGAGAAGACCAGGCAGCCACTTCACACGAGAGATTCGCCTCTGAAACGTTCTTCGTGTCTGTAATGGCCGACGCGGGTATAGGGCTAATGTAGTCAGTCAAAGAATACGCTCACTTAATGTGACAACATTAATTCATTTAAATCGTGGTTTTCTCCGATCTACTTTGGTTTGTTAACACAGCAGGGAAATTAATTGCATGCTGGGTATTTTACTATCCCCATCCCCATCATTTTTTATCCGGCTTTTTTTCTCCTCAAAAAAATCTCAATCTTTGTTCATGAGCTTTAACTGTGAAATGACTACCTCATAATAATGTCTGTAATCGAAGCGATTGGGATGAATAAATGTTTAGTGTACACAAGCGCCCTGTGGAAAGCCTGTGAGTCAGTATGTGTAACAGGGAGGAATCCTGAGGGCACACAGCAGAGCAGGCCTGTGGAAACGATCCCAGAGCTTGGAGAAACAAAGCACTTTCATGGCCGGCTGGCCCTTCCCTCTCTGTCTCTCAGCTTTGTAAGCAGCGTGTGTGTCTGGAATGGCTGTGCAGCAAGGCGTGGGGGAGGGGACGACCGAGCTAGGCAGAGAGATCGAGAGAAAGGGAGGGAGCGAAAGGGAGCGACTCGCTCGCACTGCTAATTCAGCCCATTAAAGTCTTGTGCATTCAGAGCAGCTATATTCCATTGTCAGCCCCAGCATATTTCCAGCGCGCCTCATTTCGCCTCTCGACGCGCGAGTAGCAAGAAAGTGGAAGAGGTGGGGGGAGGAGAGGAAAACAGGACTGAACAACCCTACATAGGAGAGGAGAGGAAGGCCTGGATCTGGGACTGACTGTCAGTGAGAGCTCGGGCTACTACAGTGGGCCTGCAATGGGCAGAGGGGGTCAGTATATAACGTGTCTGTCTGTCTGTCTGTCTGTCTCTGTCTGTCTGTCTGTCTGTCTCTGATTTGCCTGCCTGTGAGAGAGGCAGCCATGCTGTTGCAGCCTCTGCCTAAAGGAGAGAGCACTTGAGGGGGAAAGGAAGGAGGGGGAGGCAGGCAGCTGAGGGAAAGGAGGAGGCGAGAGGGATGCCAGAGCTCTGTGTATAAATGGATGAGACGTTTGAAGCTGCCTGTGCTTTGCTCAAAGCTTTCTCAGCTGTAGGAAAGAAGAGACTTTAGAAGCAGCAGGAGAGGTGTAGATGGAAAGAGAAGGGGGGATAGAAAGAGCCCTCTGTTCCTTTATTCATCTCTCCTTTCTGCCTCTGAAAAATAAGTACTGGTTTATAGAAAGAGGGAGAGATTGATATTGGAACAGGGAAATAGCATTGACAGTGCTAGAGACCCAGACAGACAGACAAGACAGACAGACAAGACAGACAGACACGGAGGGAAAAACTGGAGCTTCAAACGCAACAAAGCCAGTCCAATCGACTCGCAGTGAAGTGAGGCAGTTCAAATGCCGACTGAACCCTCAGAGCGTGTGCATTGTCAGATTAAAGCTGTCACAGTAAGAAGATAAGGAAGTGGGGGGGGGGGTGATTTTTAGACTAGCTTTACCCAAGAGGGGTGGTCGAGTTCCCTCCTTTTTCCTGGTATCTGGCTGGGGTGGAACGGAGAAGGGAGCTTCACGGAGAGTTTCTGTGAAGGGTTTCTGTGAAGGGTTTCTGTGACGCTTCCCCCTTGATCAGCTCTCCATTTGGGACAGCCCAAACATTTCCTCCCTGCTGTTGCTCTGACACAGGAAGGAGATGTTCCAGGTTGTGTATGCGTGTGGATCGTTTTCGACATCATGTTTACACGAGGGCTGAGGCAGTGATTTGCCACCTCCTCTGTGTCCCTTTGTTCCTGAATGTACGGTAGACTAATCTTGTCCGGCCCATAACGTTTTCAGCCCTGAAAATGTCAGGCAGTTAACTTGCTCTCACCACTACAGTTTGTGAACACTGGCGGCCTGAGGGTGTTTTAAAGGGTAGGTAGCATAAACGTAGCCACATGTAACATATGGATTTGCATTAGTATACGGATCAAAAGTCCAAATGCAAAAGTTATACCTCACTTTAACCTTTTTCTAGTTATTACATAAAACAAATCAGAATTCCAAAGAATGCTGAAGATATGTGGGGAAAAAATATTTCTGCTGGGTGTGACGTTATACGGAGGACCCGGCAAGCCAGCCTATTCCCTATAATGTAAACACCAACAGAAATCATTTCAAAAGTCTCTTCAAATGAGTTCAAGTTAAACCAAATCGTTCAATAAAAATTTCAGCCAACCTACAAGCAAATACATGATGAATTTGTTACAAATCAGCTTGCAAGGTTGCTAGCCAAGTAGCATGCTAACATTAGCCCTACTAGCCTGATAATGTTAGCTTTACCAGCCTGCTGTGGGCCATTCCACACTAACAGAATTATGCTTTGACTCAGATTCTTTACTTTAAAATGTATACCAAACAAAAAACAATGATTTCAACGTTTAACAAACCATACGCACAAAGAATACTTTTCAACAATTTCTACTGAAAAATGTACTAAAACTAATTTAGTGGAAAAACTGTGTCGATTCAAACTTTGGTAACGGAATTACGGTAAAATCTACCTCAGGTTTTTATGCGACCACATCTTCCAGTAAGTGAAGTGGATGTACACCTGATAACGGAATTACATCATGGATTCCTGATCTGTACTAAACAGAAATGCATAAATATGGATACAGCACAGTAGAGTACAGTGCAGTACAATACAGCAGAGTAGAACTAGGGTAGGGTAGAGTTCAGTAGAGTACAGTGCAGTACAATACAGCAGATTCGAACTAGGGTAGGTAGAGTTCAGTAGAGTACAGTGCAGTACAATACAGCAGAGTAGAACTAGGGTAGGGTAGAGTTCAGTAGAGTACAGTGCAGTACAATACAGCAGAGTAGAACTAGGGTAGGGTAGAGTTCAGTAGAGTACAGTGCAGTACAATACAGCAGATCGAACTAGGGTAGGGTAGAGTTCAGTAGAGTACAGTGCAGTACAATACAGCAGAGTAGAACTAGGTAGGGTAGAGTTCCAGTAGAGTACAGTGCAGTACAATACAGCAGAGTAGAACTAGGGTAGGGTAGAGTTCAGTATAGTAGAGTACAGTGCAATATACTCTACTGTACTATTGTATTGGACTGTACTCTACTGTGCTCTACTCACTGTACAGTGCTGTACTGTTACTGTACTCAGTACTGTATTGTACTATACTCTACTGTGCTATCCAAACTTCGAAACATACAAGTGTTGTCACGGTGTCAGAATTTTGACTTTGATACTGATACCACGTTTAGTTTCACGACACACCAAAACAATACTCGATACCAAAACAATACCACGGCAAAGAAAATAAAGCTTATTATCTAAAGTCACAGAATAACCACTTGGCTTAATTTTTAATTGAAGAATATGTTGCTAACTGGTAGAACAACTAAAATAACAAGTCATAAAATATCTATATTCAATTTCTTTAAAAAAAATAAAGCACCATATTAAGCACCATGTTTTGCTCACACATAGACATATTTTGCAGATGTTATCGCAGGTGTAGCGATATGGTTATGTTCTTAGCTCTAACAGTACAGTAATAAAAAACGATACACCCAAATCCCCAAAAGAAAAAGAAAGGAATTAAGAAATATAGAAATAATGGAATGAGCAATGAGGATGTGTGTGTATAGACATCATGGACAGTATACGAAAAGATGTGTGGAGATGTAGTTATATAGGATGAGCCTTGACTAGAATAAAGTTATATATGATGAGCCTTGACTAGAATAAAGTATGTTAACATTATTATTAAAGTGACCAATACATAGGACACCAATCTCTTATGCTGCAGGGCTGAGTACTGGGTGGTAGCCGGCAAGTAACAGTGACTAAAGTTCAGGGCAGGGCACTGGGCGGAGGCCGGCTAACGGTGACTATTTAACAGTCTGGTGGCCTGGAGATAAGAATCTGTTTTTCAGTCTGAGAAGGCTGTCTTAAATTGTCCTTATGCAAAACTGTATCTGAGACTCGGAGCATGCAAAATAATTTTACGATTTACATCTAAACTGTTTTAAAATGTAATTTGATACATACAGTATCAGGGTTAATTTGCTCATGAATGGCCATACTATTGGGTGAAATCGCATTCCTTAGACCTACAGTGTGATTCAAAGTGCATCATACGGGGATGATTTCTGTATTTTGAAAGTTAGATATCGTGAAAACTTGATTGCTGACAAGCAAAACATTTAGGGACTATGTCAACAATGGCCTAATGAAACAAATACCAAAATATTGTTTTTGAGTGGAGTTTTCCTTTAAGGAATGTTGACCCATTCTCAAAACAAGTTCCACAGTCTCACACGGCTCTTTCTCTTTTTGGGGCGGATTTAACTTCAGCTGACCTGGGATCATAAATATGGGGTGTTGGAGAGGATCTGGTCCGAGCTTGAAAGGACCTCTGACCCAAGAGCAGCCATTAAATGTTCCCTGTCTTTCACTCTCTGTTTTATGAACGGTGAGTGAAAAAGACACACGGTGAAGAGAAACGCTCTGCATTGCGTTGGACGACTGCTTCGCAGACTACTTAGCTAGAAAACGGTCCACCGTCTTGACAGCTATGTGCTGTGGATCTAATTTTATGAGCCTCTCCTGAGCTCTATTGAGGTTTTGTCTCGAGAAATAGCTGGTATTACAGGGTGTCTGGTGAGAGCCAAGAAAGTGGCAGTTAGGCCGGAAACATCAAACTGATGGTTTACCTGCAGTCTTTCAAGAACCTGCCTCTGCGCTTAGCTACAAAAACAGTGGAATAAATATCTCACTCACTCAGGCTATTATTCCGTTAACGGTTAGCCTGACTGTCGACTCAAAAGACTGGAGACAAGTGTACAAGATTGCCATATGATTCTGTGAGCTGAATAGCTGGCCTTTCTTTGAGTGAGCGTTTTTGGTCGCCTGGTTGAGATGTGAATCAACATGCCAGGTCTACTGCCTCTCCTTTGTCCCATCCTATCCTCCTCTCCTTTCTTTCAACCCTCACACTACTGTTGTGTACAAACAGTGCCTGTGGCGTTAAGCAAGGTCAAGGCTGTAGCAAACCACAGTGCTCTTTATCCAGTCATGTATCTGTCTGATTCTATTATCCAATTTGGCTGTGTAGAAGGATAGTGTCATTGCCCCTATAATGGAGTAATAATCGTCAACCAGAGAAGAGCCAGCACAATGGTCTTAAAATAGCTCCAAGGCCCTTGGCTAGCAGTTGGTAGTATCTCTTCCTGAGCCCTTCCTTTAAGCCCAAGCCTGCAGTGATGATTGCTGAGCAGCGATGATTATCACCATCCATCTGCAGTGCCTTCAGAAAGCATTCACTCCCCTTGACTTTTTCCACGTTTTGTTGTCTCAAGGTGTGATTAAAAGGGATTTAATTGTCTGTTTTTTGTCAATGCTCTACATATGTAATATATTTTGATTAGATAAGTATTCAACGCCCTGAGTCAATACATGTTAAAATCCCCTTTGGCAGTGATTCCACCTTTTTGAGTCTTTCTGGGTAAGTCTATAAGAGCTTTGCAAACCTGGATTGTGCAATATTTGCCCGTTTATTCTTTTTAAAATTCTTCAAGCTCTGTCAAGTTGGTTGTTGGTCTTTTGCTAGACAGCCATTTTCAAGTCTTGCAATAGATTTTCAAGACGATTTCACTCAAAACTGTAACGAGGCCACTCAGGAACATGCAATGCCATCTTGGTAAGTAACTCCAGTGTATAATTGGCCTTGCACTTTAGGTTGTTGTCCTGCTGAAAAGTGGATTTGTCTCTGTGTCTGTTTGAAAGCAGAGTGAACCAGATTTTCCTCTAGGATTTTTTCATTTTCTTTTTATCCCCCCAAAAAACTCCCTAGTCTTTGCCGATGACAAGCATACCCATAACATGATCCTGCCACCACCATGCTTGAAATTATGAAGAGTGGTACTCAGTGAGTGTTGTGTTGGACTTGCCCCAAACATAATGCTATGTATTCAGTTCATTTATTTGCAGTATTGCTTTAGTGCCTTATTGCAAACATGATGCATGTTTTGGAATATTTATATTCTGTATAGGCTGCCTTTTCATTCTGTCATTTAGGTTAGCATTGTGGAGTAGCTCAAATGTTGTTGATCCATCCTCAGTTTTCTCTTATCAAAGCCATTTAACTCTGGTTTAAAATCCCCATTAGTCATGGTGAAATCCCTGAGCGGTTTCCTTCCTCTCCAGCAACTGATTTAGGAAGGACGCATGTGACTTTGTAGTGACTGGGTGTATTGAAACACCATCGAAAGTGTAGTTAATAACTTCACCATGCTCGACTGAGGAACCTTACAGACAATTGTATGTGTGGGGTACAGAGATGAGGTGGTTAAAAAATTATGTTGAACACCATTATTGCACACGGCGTTAGTCCATGCAACTTATTACCTGAAGTTATTTAGGCTTGCCATAACAAAGGGGTTGAATACTTATTCACTCAAGACATTTGAGCTTTTCATTTTTTAAATAATTTGTACAAATTTCTAAAAACATAATTCCGCTTTGACATTATGGGTTATTGTCTGTGGATCAGTGACACAACATTGTAAATGTAATACATTTTAAATTCAGGCTGTAACACAACAAAATGGGGGAAAAGTTGAGGGGTGTGAATACTTTCTGAAGGCACTGTAACTATAGAATCTTCCACCTGCCTCGAGTTTAGTCTAATCGGCCTTCATTTGTTTAGGACCGTAGAAACAGGAGAATATCTAAGTAAAGGGAGAATTTAGCAGAGTCGTAACACTCAAGTACTGTTGGAGTTCAATAGAATGCCTTTCGGCCCCCCAGCATATTTCATTCCAAGACTAATGGAGAAAATATTTAGTCACCATTAGTATTTGTGATACAGACCTGAGTAAATTATAATGTAGCTAATTCATTACTCATGGACCGTTTTCTTAGTAGTAATTGTGGTACAGACCTAAATAATGTGATAATGTAGCTTAGGGTTGGGGGCGGTGTCAAAATTTCTCCTATTGTACTTTTCTCTTATCGTGTTAAGTACCCATTAAGCATTGTGATATACGATGGTATCGTGTAGGCCTACTCTACACATCATTTTCTTCATAAGCTTTGCTCCGCTGTAAGTTTTCTTTTGACTTCTCATTCGATTTTTCCATCGGGAAAAATCAATTTCACTTGAATTTCACTTCTTGTTGCCTGTATTTTGTTCTCATTCTAAATCAAGCTGTGATAGAGAATAGCCTATAGACTCTGACGTTCACACTTGTTCCCATTTGAAAGCTGCGTCTTTAGGACATGAAACACTTTATTAGAATAGCTTATTTGGGAAATACTCTCCATAACTTTAACTTGTCTTAGTGCTTTTGATAGGCTTTTTTAATTAGTAGTGTTTGGCTTTTGGCTATTTGGTTCGCAATGGCAAGGAGGGATGCATGCATCATTTATTTAACACTAAGCTCTGCTCAACTGTACGGTTTGTTCAAATGTACTTGTTGGATTTTTCTATCTCGCTGTTGTTTATTCTACCTCTCTCGTTATTACCTTAGGCCTATCATGTTTTTAGGATATTCAAAAAACATCTTCAAACTTTCGGAGAACTCCTGTTAGTTAAATTCATTGTTTGATCACGAAGTATCACGTCAGGAGAAAGCCAGCCTAAAAACGAAAGTCGTATTCATATCAACTGGAGAGGAAAGACTAAATGAGGCTTTTAAAATAATAGCAGACACCGGAGTGTTCTGCTATATGGCCCAGGTCATCTGACAATGAGAGAAAGAATATATATTTTCTGACTGGATATTTTGAGCTGCTTTGGGGAAAATCTTAGCCCTGTCGACATTTATTCTCTTGCATTCTGTAAATTGTTTATAACATATTTATTTAAATAGATTATGCAGGTTATAGCAAAGGAATAGGCCACTTGGCATGGCTCTGCTGTGGGCTGCCCGGTCAGCTCTTTACTGCGTGGTGCCGGTCAAGTTTAAATAGGCTATACATCGTCTGTCATATCACGACGTCGTCACCATTGACGATGGCTGTCCATCTTCGATATCCCACACTATTGTAATATCGCCCAACCCTAATGTAGCTACTGATATCACTCCACGACCCTTTCTTAGTAGTGTTTGTGCTGCAGACTTATGTAAAGTGATAATGTAGCCACTTGTATCAGGTCAAGGATTGTTTTCTTAGTGGTACAGACCTGAGTAAAGTGATAACTACTTGTATCACTCAAGGGCAATTTTCTTAGTGGTGTTTGTGGGATAGAAAATTGTGCTCTTGTTACTCTGGCTCTCTGCGACCGCGAGTGAACGCGACAGCTGCTGCGTGGGGAGGAATGAGGAGGGGGAGCAGGTTCTCTTGTGGCCGTGTCAGAGAGGTGACAGGTTAACAGGCATGCAGGGCGGCTTTGTGGTCCGAGTTGGTCCCACTCTGATGAGGTCAGTGTCACAGGGAAGGGCGCCTTTTAATGAGATTAGGAGAGCGCTGCAGCTGCAAAGCACCTCTGAGACTCCGAGACGGAGGGGGAGGGAGGGAGGGAGGGAGGGAGGGTGGGAGGGGGAAATAATGTATGTGGAAAAAGTATAGAGACGTGTGGTGGTAGAGAAATGCAGAGAGGGGGAGAGTGAGTCAGAGGAACAGAGAATGAGGGAAGGAGAAACCCCTCTTGTCATGTTGAGAGAGCCGACAGGCCAACTGTTGTTCCCTTCCTAATCTCGTTTCACTCCACACTGTGAAGGGCCCTTCCCCAGGTGTGCTCGGCCTGACCCCATTTCAGCCTCCCAGAAAGCAAGAGGAAGAGCAAGTGAGGGAGTGAAAACAAGTGAGTCATTTCTATTTTATACCGGAGCCGTTAGAAATGCACCCGCCGTACATTTTAAAGTGCGTGCCTTTTTCGGATTAGAGCTTCAAGAGGGTTATGTGTTGCTCCTAACCTCTCACGACATCACCGTATCTGAAACACAGAACAATCCCAAGCCCGAGAGAGCAACGTACTGCTTTAAAAAATAATAATAATAATAATCTTGCCATTGGTAGTAGCTGTTAGACATGCTATTTACTCTGTACGGTGTGTAGGAGGGCTCATAGGCCGCCGGGGGATCGCCATGCATATTTAACAGGAGGATGAGTACATCCACTGGAACCATACTAGACTACTAGTATTAAAACGTCACTCTGCATCGCACAGTAGTTTAAGCGGATTGTAATACGAAGCTCATCTTACCAACCACGGAGGATGGACAGAAGAACTAAAGATACAGTGCCTTCAGAAAGTATTCATACCGCCTTGATTTATTCCACATTTTGTTACAGCCTGAATTCAAAATGGATTGAATATTATTATTTTTTCGCCCATCTTTTTTTTTTTTTTTTTTTTTTTTTTTTACCTTTTATTTAACCAGGTAGGCCAGTTGAGAACAAGTTCTCATTTACAACTGCGACCTGGCCAAGATAAAGCAAAGCAGTGCGACAAAGACAACACAGAGTTACACGTGCGATAAACAAACGTACAGTCAATAACACAATAGAAAAATCTGTATACTGTGTGTGCAAATGGAGTAAGGAGGTAAGGCAATAAATAGGCCAATAGTGGCGAAGTAATTACAATTTAGCAATTTACACTGGAGTGATATATGTGCAGAGGAAGATGTGCAAGTAGAGATACTGGTGTGCAAAAGAGCAGAGGAAAAAAACATATGTACACACAATACCCCATTATGGAAAAGTGAAAACGTGTTCTTTGACATTTTTGCAAATGTATTGAAAATGAAATGCGTATATCTAATTTACATAAGTATTCACACCCTTGAGTCAATACATTATAGAAGCAACTTTGGCAGCGATCATTCTTTCTAGGTTGGTCTCTAAGAGCTTTCCACACCTAGATTGTGCAACATTTTCCCATGATTCTTTTCAAAATTCTTGAAGCTTTGTCAAATTGGTTGTTGATCATTGCTTGACAACTATTTTCAGGTCTTGCCATAGATTTTCAAGCAGATTTAAGTCAAAACTGTAACTCGGCCACTCGGGAACATTCACTGGGGCGGCAAGTAGCCTAGTGGTTAGAGCATTGGAATAGTAACCGAAAGGTTACAAGATCGAATCCCCGAGCTGACAAGGTAAAAAATCTGTCGTCTTCCCCTGAACAAGGCAGTTAACCCACTGTTCCTAGGACGTCATTGAAAATAGGAATTTGTTCTTAACTGACTTGCCTAGTTAAATAAAAAATTAAATAAAACACAACTCCAGCATAGATTTGGCCTTGTGCTTTAGGTTATTGTCCTGCTGAAAGGTGAATTGATCTCCCAGTGTCTGGTGGAAAGCAGACTGAACCAGGTTTTCCTCTAGGATTTTGCCTGTGCTCAGCTCCATTCCGTTTCTTTTTTATCCTGAAAAACTCCCCAGTCCTTAACGATTACAAGCATACCCATAACATGATGCAGCCACCACTATGCTTGAAAGTGTGGAGAGTGGTACTCATGAATGTGTTGTATTGGATATGCACATAACACTTTATTCAGGACAAAAAGTTTGTTTTTTACTTTAGTGCCTTGTTGCAAACTGAATGCATGTTTTAGAATATTATTGTCCTGTACAGGCTTCCTTCTTTTCACTCTATCATTTAGGTTAGTATTGTGGAGTAACTACAATGTTGTTGATCCATCCTCAGTTTTCTCCTATCTCAGCCATTAAACTCTAACTGTTTTAAAGGTACCATTGGCGGCCTCATGGTGAAATCCATGAGTGGTTTCCTTCCTCTCCAGCAACTGAGTAAGGAAGGACGCCTTTATCTTTGTAGTGACTGGGTGTATTTATACACCATCCAAAGTGTAGTTAATAACTTCACCATGCTCAAAGGGATATTCAATATCTCCTTTAATTTTTTTTATTACTTTTTTTTCCCATCTACCAATTGGTGCCCTTTTTGCGAGGCATTGGAAAACCTCCTTGGTCTTTGTGGTTGAATCTTTGTTTGAAATTCACTGCTAGAGTGAGGGACCTTACAAATAATTGTGTGTGTGGGGTGCAGAGATGTCATAAAAAGATCATGTTAAACACTATTATTGCATACAAAGTAAGTCCATATAACTATTGTGACTTGTTAAGCAGATTTGTACTCCTGAACTTATTTAGGCTTGCCATAACAAAGGGGTTGAATACTTATTAACATAAGACATTTCAGCTTTTCATTTTGTATTAAATTGTAAAATAAATAAATAATAATAATCACTTTGACATTATGGGGTATTGTGTGACAAAGAAATTGACATTTAATTGACAAATCAATTTTAAATTCAGGGTTTGTAACAACAAAATGTGGAGAAATTCAGTGGGCGTTAATACTTTCTGAAGGCACTGTAAAGGCTATTGCGGCGAGGAGACCATTTTCCACCCAAAGTACAGTAGGGCACTGATAACATAGACCTGCCTGTCTGTTTGTGTAATAACAGCGTGCTCTGAGGGTTTTATTTGACTCAGGGCTTAGAGCACTTTGCTGTTGCACTGCGTTACATAGACCTAGGCCTGGGTTTGTGTTCATTAGGTACCGAATTGAAGAAAACAGGCCGAAACAAGGAAGAACTTCCTGAACTTCCTGAATAAGAAAAGCCCATTACATTTTTTCGTAGCGAAACGTTGTAAAATGTTTTCCGTTGCATGCCCTAATGAACACAACCCATGTGTAGTACACACAGGCGGGATAGTTAGAGGGGACTGGTGAACTAATCAGGTCTGCTTCTTCTAAAGGCCCCTCTCTCTGGTTACAGAAGATATTCTCTGGGTGGTTTGGCTTAAACCTCCCCCTGTTTCTACACAGTATGTATTTATTTAAACTAGGGCTGTCAAACTATTTAAAATGAATCGAGTTAATGACATTAGTTGATTGTGATTAAACGCACACACACATTCACTCAAGTACTGTTAAATCTTCAGGCATGCTAAGTTGATTGTTCTCCCAATTTCTGATTGGACGGTTGACTGTACGAACAAAAACCAAATAAAGTATGTAGAAAAGATCATGGAGATTATATATATATTTTTAATAAGATCGTCTTTGAGAACTAACAATCACCAAAATACAAACTAGGCAGTCGGGGAGAAACTGAAATTCCAAAAATGGCATTGCATGTGGCCCCCATTTGATTTTGTTATAATGTTTGAGTCACTCAAATAGCATTATAACTAAGGCATAAGTCTTGGCAAAATGTGTAGAATTGCAGGAAATTAGCGTTGGAACTGTAAAATGTACATGTGGTATCCTTAATTGTTGCTCAAAGCTGTGCGCATAGTGCACCGCAATGGAGACAGCCCCACCAAGACCGAACGCGGTAACTTTGACAGCCCTAATTTAAACACAACTGCCCTCCCTCTCTCTGTGTTCTTTTTCTATCGTAATCTTCCTTTCAGATAAAGTCGGACAAATATGTTTGCCATCGGTGTTGAGTGTGTGTGTGTGGTAAATAGCAAGCTACTTGTCATCTTAAGCACTCTGGCATGTGAAGGAGCTTTTCTGACAACAGATGGAAGTGTGTGTTAGAGTGTGTGTGTTTGGTGTGTGTGTCGGTGTGAACATGTGTGAGAGGGTGAGGTATTGAAATCGGAGTACATTGGAGTGTGTGCGTGTGTGTGTGAGTCCTTTGCATACTCCAAATTAGTCACACGAGCAAATCTATTGAACCATGTTCAACTATTTCCTCCTCCGCTGGTCTGTTCGACAGTGTCCATTTTGCAGTATTTTGTCAGCACAAATCCAGGTGCCGGAGAGGGTCAAGGCTACTGGGAGGAAAGGGGAGCGAGGGAGGAGGGTGGTAGAGGAACTGTAGATTTATTAGATGTTGGTCCAAATGCCCCCCTCTCTGGCCTCCCTCCTCTCCCTCCCTCTCCCTCCGAGTGAGGTCGACTTGTTGTAAACGTATCATGTCTCAGGGCCTCACTGGAGCCTCATTAGGTGTGGAATGTGTTTATGGGTCAGGGTTTATCTGTATCCTGGATGTTACTGTCACGGGGTGTGTGGCGCTTATCGTAGGACTGCTTAGATGGAGCCAATAGCCTGTGTGTATTCTGAGCTGCTCTCTTCATATCTACTCTGACTTGGTTCACTTTATAGCCTTGCTGTCAGTGCACAGGCTACATCTTGAAGCTACGACCATACGCTCTTCCTAAAGCACTTCATGATGTAGCAGTTTTGCGATTGTGTGTTTTATTTACGCTATGCCGACTGCCCCCATCCCAGCATCTACGCCTGATACCGGCCTATCTTAATGGCGTGAGAGAGTTTGCCGGCGCGTGTTCAATATGCAGCATTCACTCCCGCAAGCGGCACATTTTTATGGCCTCTTACGCCCTTCCCTAAGTTGCCACATATGTTGCAGTGCCTTTGAACCTTTTGAAGCCCCCCCCCTTTTGCACATCGCGGCTCACCTCACCAGCCCAGGCGGAACTCGGCCGTCCAATGCGTGTTCCAGAACATTCTCCCTCCGCCATATTTGACCCTCCCAGAAGTCAACTGTGCTCAGTTTGAGGAATACTAAGCAGGGACCTTCGCTTTACAGTCCGTCGTCTCTCTCCCATTTATTAAACATAGCCAGTCACGAGCGACGCAGGAATAAGGAGTTGGAGTGTGGTACTGACCAGTCCCCTTAAATGGACTCTTCCTTTCTTCGGCTTCAGAATGGAGGCTAAGTGAAACCAGTGGCTAGCGGGGCTTTCCACTATCTTCCTGTAACCAAGCCAATACTTCGATATTAGCGTTCATGAAGGACCGCGGTCTGTAAGACACACAGCCATACGTTAGTACCGGGAACACGGCTTGTGTTTTAACACTGCGAGGTGGGTCGGAGATGAAAGGCTCCTCCTCGTTTCCAGGCTAATCCACACAGACAGCCATGGCCCATGTGACTGGTGTTCCCCTCCCCCCCTCTCCACCACCGCCCTGACACTCACCCCTTTGAATAGAGCCCTCTCTAATTCACCCTAAAAGGACTTCTTTCCAAAGAGGGGATTACTTCACTGTGAAGGGAAATCACAGGGAACACTGTCGTCCTTGGGGGGGGGGGGGGGTGGATGGCCAACATTCCTAATGATCCAGACTGGTGGCAGCCAGCGAGAGGAGTGGAAGGGAGGGCACAATGTGGGATTGTAGCTGTCTGGATGGGGGGGGGGGGGATTGAGGAGCTTGTTGGACATCATGAGGGATGGAGAAGTGTCCCTCTGGCACCCAGGCTGAGCACACTGGAATTCACAGGGGTTTCCTGGAAGCAGCTTTCTCCCCGTCCTTTAAAACGTTACATGTTCATTCAGCCATCCGTCAGTCCACTCTATCAGGGGCTTTGGGAAAACGAGCTGTGATTCAACAGACCTCGGAGAGAGCGAGAGCGAAAAACGAGATGGAGGGAAAGGGAGAGAGAGAGGGAGTGAGGGGGGGGAGGAAATCTACTTGAGTTCCAAGCATGACCTGTTCATTAGCCAAAGTAAGCGGCTTCATAATTGACTGCCTTTTTTTCCGGGGCTCTTGGAGCAATTTTGAAAATAGTCTTGACTCCAGTCGGAGGATGTTGAAACAACGAAAACCTTTGCTTGAAGAGCCTCTATTGAGCTGCAGTAGCTATGGTTACCATCAGGGCCCGCATAAGTGGGAGAAAGGGCTAATTCCCCCAGTGTTACAACCCAGCCAAATGGTACAGAGAGAGAGAGAGAGAAAAGATGAGAGAAAGGAGGGTATACCTCACTTTCCTTCTGCCCCCTCCTATCTCCTGGTGCGTAGCCCCTCTTGACTCGCACAGAGCATGACTTGTTGTGGATTTCTGGGGAAGACCCACCCCTCCCCCTGCCTCCTTCCCTCCACAGTTCAGACCACAGAGCCATTCTAGGAAGCATAGCCTGGGCCTCATTCCAAGGAAGAGAGTGGGAGAGGGAGGAAGAGGAGGGGGGGGGTCAACTCACAAATTACTAAACCTTCTTCTCTCTGCCTTGAAGCAAGACACAATTCCCAGATATGTGGAGAGTGTATTTTGGATGGTTATGGAAAAATAACAGGGTTACCTCCTGCTCATTTTTAACATTCCTCAGTTTCATCGGCGAGGGCAGGCAGCTGCATCCCTCTGATGGATTGCACTTGGAGTAGAAAGCCAAAGGCCTGGGAGAGGATACATGTTTTTTGAGTGTGTCTGTATGTAGGCCTACTGTTCTTCCTTTTTCCTTTGTTCCTTCGGCAATGTAAAGGTCTTGACCGGCACTTCCGTTTGATAGAAGTTCAGGGTCATTTCACCAAGCCGACCACTTGCGCGTATAATCGTGCCGTTTTAACAAACACAATGCACATTGTAGCACATCCCTTTAAACCGGAGCAAAGGGGAAATCAATGGATTTTTTTTCAATCTTGCTTTATAATGGATTAATTACAAATATGTCTGAGATGCCGAATTTGACAAACACATGATTTGTATCAACATTATTTCAGCAATGATGTTTCACCATCTGTCCCTTGAGGATAGGCTGTGTGTTCCATTTTCCCTGAAGCGTCATAGGGCATCTCCACCATTTTAGGATCTCCACTTCTGCTGGATACTCTCTCCTAATAAAGACTCTGACTTGACCAGGCGAGCTCTCTCTCGCTCATCTGTTTATCCCCCATCCATCCCCCCCTTCTCAGAATTGGGCTTTTTTTCTTTACTGATGGATTGAACTCCCCACCCCCCCTCTTTCCCCTATCCCGCTCCTCTTCTCTCCAGCACGGCGGTGGCGGTATAAATCCGGTGATTAATCAAAAGGAGAGGGCCTGTATCCCCCGCCTGCCTGATTTGTCCCGGCTCGTCATTGGCACAGAGAAGTGCCACGAGTGGCTCTTACATCAGCACGCCATCCTTGCCGACATTGTCTGAGGCTCCGCGCCTAAATCATCCCATGACTCACATTCTCCGACTACACTACCTGCCATGAGAGGAAAGGAGGGGAACGGTGGGAGTGAGGAGAGGATGGATGAACTGACTGGCAGAGAGGTCGTCTTTATTTTTCTTCCTCTCGCCTTTCCTTTTTTCCCTCTTTCTTTGCCGAGGCCTTTGAAAAGTGCTTGGTTGGAGCAGCGCGGTGCCTGTTTCCGTGCAGAGTTTCAGCTGTCGCTAGGATCCCCTTCGACAGATTTATCGCCCTTTTTGCGAATCGCCCTCACAGGGGTGGCTAATGGCCCACCGAGCTCGACTGCCGCTTAGTTGCTGCTTRGTGTGTGTGTGTGTGTGTGTGTGTGTGTGTGTGTGTGTGTGTGTGTGTGTGTGTGTGTGTGTGTGTGTGTGTGTGTGTTTGCATTTGTATAGTGTTAGTGTGTGGAGAGTGGGGTGGGGGAACTAGCTAGGCCTCCAGGCAGTTGCCCATCCAATTAGTCCTTTCAGTAAACAGGCTGAAAGGCTTCTGCAAACGATGAACTCTGGCCCTCCTCTTCGGTCTTTGTTCCCTGTACTTTGAGTGGCCGAAGTTTCAAGGCAAAAAGAACTTGGGACTAGTCAAAACCCACCCCTTCAATCACAGACTGTTTTCTCATTACCTTGGTGGTCAGGCGTAATGCCTGAGTAGGGTTGCAAAATTTGGGTAACTTTCCCAAAAATCCCTAGTTTTCCAGAAATCCTGTTTGGAAGGTTCCCTGAAATCAGGAGGGAATAAGCAGTACATCTGGAATATTCCAACCCGAATTTCTAGAAAACCAGGGAATTGTTGGGAAAGTTACCGGAATTTTACAGCCCTATGCTGTAAAGTCAGAGTGACGCCATAACTATCTTCATTGTCATCACCATCACTGGGAGGAAAAACAACCGAGCAGTTTGTGAGAGAAAGCGTTAGAATATGTGTGCTCTGGGATTAGTAATGAGTTCAACAGAGCAGCAGAGGTTGAGGTCATTCGCCACGAAGCCTAGCACATGGTGAAGAAGCTGAGGCTGCCTTCTAACAGGGCCTACAGAAATGGAACTCGGTGTGAGTGGAGCGACGGCGTGAACAGCACAGCAGGGCTTTAAAACAACCAGCGCTGAAGAGCATTCCATGACCACTGCTGAACTCCGGGCTTAGGAGAGCTCCATCAAAGCAGGCGGCTGTCTGGACAAGGCCCGAACAAGGATAAGTGACCGCCCTCTCTCTCTCAATCTTGTGCTCACTCACTGGCCCCTTCTCTGCAGAAAGAGGAGAAAGAAAAGAGAAAGAAAGAGGGGGGAGGGAGTGAGACAGAGAGAGAAAGCAGGTTCTCATTTCCTTTTGTCTCTGCGCCCTGCAAATTGATCCTCTGGCTCAAAGTGAAATGGCTTAACTGCAGTATAAACAGACTGCCGCTGTTCCTCATAAGGACTAGCATTAGAGGAAATTGGCGGTGTCGGGAGCGACAGAGAGCGAGCGAGAGAAAAGGCATGGGCAGAAGAGCAGTGTTTAAGCCCACGCACTCACTGCAGCCGACGCGCCTGCGCTCCCAGCGTGACTAATACCAGAGGTCATCAGCTCCGGAGGCGGCGGCCATTTCTCACAGAGAGCAGTCGCTGATTACGCTGGTGGGTGCAAGTGTGTGTAACTGTGTGTGTGTGTGTGTGTGTTTGAGCCTTCTGAGCAAGTTATCCAGTAAACGCCAGAGAAATGGGTCTCAGGTAAGCGTGATTAGTCGTTCCATGTAATTTCAGCAAGCCATGACACCCACCATCTGCTTGTTCTGAAATCATTTCTGTAGTTTGAAACAGGTAAGATTGGCAGTCCTGAAGCATTACTTTGTTGCAATTTATGTTGATCTCTGAGATATTGAGCACGTTGGTTGCATCTAAATTGGTCATTTTAATTCATACGATTCAGTTAATGTTCAATAAATATAGTACCCAACATCAGATTTGGATCAAACATTTTCCTACCAATGAGACATGAGGAATCCAATAAAATGGTGAAAAGCCACCATACGCTGATCACACCCCAACAACCAGTATACATTATCAGTTCTCTATGTCTGACAAGTAGTATGGAGCTGCGGCTTGGAGTATTGCTTCTTCATTTTATGTAATTTATTCCCTGTGAATCTGGTGATAGTTAGTATCCTCTATTCAGAGAATTTTGGCATTGAAGTTGCTTGCATTATTATTTCATTATTGTGGTCAAGCCAGTCCTTCATGAACGCCATTCAGTTTGTCCTCCTCTTAGCAACCTAATGCTTCAACCCAACTCTCCCTGAATAGTCCATAAAGTGGCAGCTCGCTGAGAGGGCTATCCCTATGGTGCAATTCTCATATTAATAATTTTCCTACAAGCCCAAAACTTGATGGGAAAATGGGCTAGGGAATAAAGTGTTGTGGAAACCATAATACAATTATATTATAAACCATTGCATGACGGTCTTATGTTTGTCAATAAAATTATTATAAAACAGCTCTATTTAATGTGTTTAGTGATTTACCATTAAACCCAACCCAATAAATGTACCATTATAAAACACTATCTAGTGTGCGTTTGAGACTTTTACCATTGAAACCATTACAACTGCTTTAGCCTTTTGGTTTGCTTGTTCACCAGGAATGGTCTAACAGTAACTAATCCAGATCTTTTTTGTAGGGAACAAACCACACAGAAAGGGGCCATTTCCTGAACACAGATTAAGCGTAAGAGAAGGACAAACTGAATTGCTTTCATGAAGGACTGGTTTGAATTGTGAGGATGACCACACAATGTATTTTCATCATGAGCAAAAGCTATTGGTAATCTACCTAAAGTTGCAAAGGAAATCTTGTGATCTGTTGAATAAACACAAGAGACCAGCAAAATGAATAAAATATCATGAAGTGGTCAAAACCTGGTACTTTCACACTCATTTATGGTAAATAATGCAAGCGACTCCAATGACAAATTTCTCTGAACAGGGGAAAATAACCATCAGATTCACAGGGATCACATTGCATGTATGAAGAAGCAATACTCCAAGCCGCAGCTTAATACTATGTCAGACATAGAGAACTGATACTGTATACTGGTTGTTGGGGTGGGATTGGCGTGGGGGGGGGGCCCGTGGGTGTCTTAGACTTTTTTGGGGGGATTCATCACGTCTTACTAATTCATAGGAAGTTTTGGTCCACATTGGATGTTGGGTACTATATTTTCTTGAATATAATCCTATCAATTAAAATGTCAAATTTCGTTTTTTTCAATTAGCTACATTTCTCAGATTAAATTATATTTCAACCCCCCAAAAATTCAGGAATGCTAATCGTATCAGTTACTATTTTAGAACAATCTGGGTGTCGAAAGCGCAGCGTGCTGGAAACCTAAGCCCCGATGGGATTCGATTTGCTAACATGAATCAAAAACAGGAAGTGGAGAAGAAAAGCAAGACTGAGCGCTGAGCTTTTTGAGGATCTTGGGTTACGCTGAGTACCACAGTGGGCCCCGCAGTTTTATGCAAGGTGACCCGCCCACTCCCATGTCAAACCACGCGAAGACTACTTCTGTCCTAAGGGCCTTAGTTGTTTTGGCTACCCTAAATGGTGAACGTAGCACAGGTTTTTTTCTCTTCTCGATCGTCAAATAAATAGGCAAAATATGTTCGAAATATTCTAGTGTAAGTTCCATTTAGCCTATGTCTTTGCCATGTTCAGTGTACAACTATGCTGTAATGTTAAAGGCAATGTGAAGTTTATTGTTCAGACGTACCAGGCCAACAAGCCTTTCTAAGGGACCACCATAGCCAGACACACATCCCTGCCCCCACTGCACTGTTTATTTGTATCTGGACATTAGCCGGTTTTTGTGCTTGAACTAACGAGGTCATCAAAGTATGATGCTACACTCAGCCTCTGGCAGTCCTCTCCTTGCCTAAGGAAGGAAGAGTTTAGAATTCCTCTCCATCTCCCTCCCCCCTACTGCCCCCTCCATCCCTCCCTCCACCTCCATCTCATTGTGGAGCCCCATATGCTGAAGAACACTCAGGAGAGAGGCTTTGTGGGTTTTAGGAAGGGGGGGGGCTCCTCGGCTCCCGCTGTCTGCTTACTGTATCTCGGTCACGTCTCGTGTTTTAATCAGACAGTTACCGTAGGTCTCCTCTCTCTCGCTCCTTCCATCCCTCCATCCTCCCCTGTTCTCACCTGTCTGTCACTCAGTGGGGTGAGAGCAAGGGGGAGAGAGAGAAAGTACTACTGTCCTTAGACATCCTCCAGCAATTTTTTGTATTTATTTTACTGTTGAAAAGCGATATCCCAAATATAAATACGTTAAAGTACACACACTAAAAGGTAAAAAAAAAAAAAAAAAGACAACTGTGAAATTCAAGTAGTAGAGTATTCAAGTGGTTGGTCTGATAGGAAGTCGTGATGTCATCGTCCTCCCCCTTGTTTGAGTAACAATGGAGGAGCAATAGAGAACACCCCCCTACTTGTGCTATGTCATGACTTACCTGGGCCTCCTATTGAGATGTGCCTTTTGTTAAGTAAATCAGGTGCTAAATTAGGTGAAAAGGAAGCTGGAGTGACACTTTAAAGCCTGATAGGCAGCGGGGACTTGCATAGTGAGTATGAGCAGTCGACTTGTCATCGCCATTACAGCAGCAGCGCAGAGGAGAGAGGCTGGCTGGAATCTTAAGGTCTTTTCATTTCTGCTCTGGAGTTGTCCATTTCAGCCCCTATTCTTGTCAGTTCTCATTTTAAACTAGGGATGCACGATATATCGGAATCGGACGATATTAACTAAATATGCCGACATCGGCCCAATGTCTAGTTTAACGCCGATGTGCAAAACCGATGTCAAAGCTAACGTGCATACCTATATAACGTAATGACGCCACATTAAAATTTTGCGTTACACGTGCAACACAGCATTCCTAACCTAGCCCACAATGTCTGCTGTGTGGATCGAGCAGTCACTTGAAGAAGTCGAGCAGTCATTTGAAAGAGTAAGAAAATTTCAGCGAGACAACTCAAACGCCAAGATAATGGAATTACATTTACATTTACATTTAAGTCATTTAGCTGACGCTCTTATCCAGAGCGACTTACAAATTGGAAAGTTCATACATATTCATCCTGGTCCCCCCGTGGGGAATGAACCCACAACCCTGGCGTTGCAAGCGCCATGCTCTACCAACTGAGCCACACGGGACCATTGCCCTTGACAATCAACCGTTCTCTGTCGTGGGTTATGTTGGCTTTCGCTGACTGGTCGAGCACCAATACACACTACCAAGTGCGCTATTTTTCAGATGTTGCCTTACCGGAGTTACACAGAAATAGCGTCACTGCTATTAGCTTCACGACTGACAATTGGACCAGCGATATCAGCCCTCAAGGATTCCGTACTGAAGAAAGTCATATTTCATGCTCATGAATGTGCTGGTTGTCATACCGCTGCTGCCATTTCAATGGCATTTGAGAACATGTTTGCAACTTGGAAACATGAACACACTAGCTAGCTCCATTCGAACAACTGACTGGAGAAATAAGCTCATCAACTGCGCCTGCAGCAGACGTGATACCCTCTGTCATGGCATTGAAATGCCTGCTCGACAAAACTACCAACACAGGCTGGGAACAAGCGATTCGGTGGCATTCTCGCTTTACTGTGTCGCCACCATGCTCGATGCTATGTACAAGGACTGCTACTTCGATGCAGACAAGAAACAGGGTTTACGTGAAATGTTACATACACGGCTGGACAAGACGGAAACGGACAAAGTGACAGTGCGCACGAGGAAGAGAGGCCACGGACAGACAGAGCTTCACTGCTTGACATGTATGATGAAATCCTGGTTGAGAATGAAACGACTGAACAAATGAACAATGAAACAGCACAGGAAGTAAGTGAAAGAAATAGGTTTTGATTGTCCTACTGGTAATGGGGACATATGTAAATGCCAACAAAATAAAATAAAAATGTGTGCGTGTGCGTGTGTGTGTGTGTGTAACCTTTATTTAACTAGGCAAGTCAGTTAAGAACAAATTCTTATTTACGATGACGGCCTTCCCCGAACGACGCTGGGCCAATTGTGCGCCGCCCCCTTATGGGACTCCCAATCACGGCCGGATGTGATACAGCCTGGATTCGAACCAGGGACTGTAGTGACGCCTCTTGCATTGAGATGCAGTGCCTTAGACCGCTGCGTCCATGTGTGTGTTAACTATTTATCTGTACTAGAGTGCTTAAAAGGCAGCTAAAATGTTAAATATCGGTTATCGATAGCGTGTTTTTTTTGGGGCAAGGAAAATATCGTATATCGGTATCGGCCAAAAATGTCATATCGGCGCATCAATATTTTAAACCACATCCCATTTAGTCCGCTGTCGTCCTTACCGGCTCACCCAAACAGCTCATCATAGCTAGCTATTTAACACGGCTATGTATGAACAAAGTTCATAGAATTATGTCCCTAGGTGTGTATAGTGTTTTATTAGTGGCTGTGCCTGGCTTTTGTTGTAGACAAGGCGTTGGAAGAGCCGGAATATCAAAGAGCAAGAGGAGCAGCTAAACTAATGCATCAACCCTGTGCTGTTGGGCCCCAGTGTTCCCATTTCCCACTAGCCTCTCCCCCCTTCTGAGCCATGCTGTGGATCGCATTGCCATGGTTAACGTTGAGTGACAACCCCCTGCTGATAGCCAGGTAGTCTCCATGGATACGCCAGGTCATTAAAAGGGAGCTGGGGAGCGGCGGCTCTGGCTGGCTGGTATCGACCTGACAGACACTGAAATAAGATGGCCCTGTGGCCCCGTCTGACCCTGGCCCTGGCATTGCATGGACCGGCAGCTCTCCTTACAGCCCCTGGGCTCACTCACTCCCTGTGGAAATGGAGACCGTAGATAAATGATTAGCGGCAGCTTTATGCATTCCCCAGTCCCCGTCCTCATGAGTGAGTATATGAACAAGTTTTCATGAGCTGGTGGACATTTTGTGCCGTAATGCTGTCGTGGTGGCTGTGTTAAGTCTTGGAATGCATAGAGCGGTTTATCTGTGGTAAGACTGCTTACACTGAAGAATGACCGAAGCCACTTTGGATAATATGATACTCGGTTAATATGACATCCTTTGTGTTTCTACAGAAGCTAATTAGTTTTATTGATTTCACTGATTTCACTAGTTTGTTTTATTGATTTCACAAAAGTTTTTTAAGTACCAGACTGCCAGTCCATATAACTATATTCTTGACTGTGCTCTCTTGGTGTCACACATTTCAAAGATGGCCGCCACCTGCCTACCCTTTCAGAAGAATCTCTCTTGCGGGTTTGAAACTGTGATGTGGGGAGGGGTTTGGGAGGTGGTGTCTCACAAGGGGGGTGGGGGAGGTTTTTGACTCTGTCGGCAGCCCCTCCCTCCAGGGGCTTTCTGCAACAACAGGAACCGCAGGCGAAGACTGAACAAACCCATGCCGTCTATAAATAACCTGGTGGCGGGCATCTGGGGCTCTCCTGGGAGGTGGCACAGGCAAGAGAGGCAGCACGTTCTCTTGATTCGAACATGCAGTTAAAACCGCTTTTGCCCTGTCGCCAGGGTCCACAGGGGCCTCCCTGCTCTCTTCTCTCCTCCTCTTCCATCTCTGGGAGAGAGCAGTGACAAGAGGCTGGACGGGTTCAGTTCACACAAGGAGCTCAGTGGTGAACAGGGCTCACCTTGAGAAAGCAGCTTTTTATGGCATTGCACTCAATGTGCAATAAAAGGGACTTGTCGGAGGAGTGTCGCCCGTCTACTTTATTGTGTACTATAGTGGCATCTCCCTTTACATGAGAAGAGCGGTATCAGCCAGCCAGCCAAACACCCTTCGGTGACCCTCCAAAAGGTAGCTGGAGTAAACGAGAGAGAGGAGAGGAGGGAAAGAAATGTGTGTTTGGGGGCTTTGTGGTGTGCAGAGCTGAGAGGAAAGGTTATCCTTTCAGAAGACCGATAAATGGCTGGCTGTGTGTCTGATTGCAGTGCTAGCGTGATGTAAGGTCTTACAGTTGGGCAGGGACTGCAGTGGAGCATGATGGCCATCGTCTCGCCTCCACTCTGGGCCCCTCTCTCAGTCCCCCAATGACTGTATACGAATGGACAAAGCCATCGATCACGTGACACCATTCATTCCTATGTGAAGACTCAATAGCGCATTTGAAGCCAAAATAAGTCAGATGACGTCTCGTGGAGACATAACATGCGCAGTTTGAGCTATACCAGGAAGTGGCGTTGCAGGCTAGCTCAGTGCTGCCCCCTCTCATTAAGTAACTCCAGCTGAAGGCCGACCGGGGTACTGCAGGCTGAATAGCAACTCAATTATCCTTATAATTTTTTCTATGTGCGATTTATAAAATAATCGGTTCAAGGACATGCATCTGGTGTAATAGAAGTAATTATAGGTATTGATTGTCTAAGAATTTGTCATTTATTTACACGAAGATTGCCATTTTCCCATTCACTACAATGGGGGATCCTGTTTTTGACAACCAATGCCTGCAGTACTGCGGTCGGCCTTGAACTGCGTGGCTTTAATAAGAGGGGGCAGTCGTTCTCCCCTGCTATCCCCTTCTCTAACTCTTTGTCCCTCTCTTCCCCACTACTTTCTTCTCAATTTTTTCCCATGCCCAGTTTCACTCCCACACTAAAAATCTAATTGTGTACTCTAGAATTGAGAGAAACATGTATTTAATTAGGCTAGATGTCCTTTGAACTGGAGCCCCAAGGTAAGAGTCTGTTACACAACTACTTCTGGATCTTTTTATAACTTTGTGTACAGTTCTAACAGTCAACGTTGGGAGTGTTCTTGAATCAAATGCCTGCATATTTTCTCTATTTCTGGATTCAGCACTCTCGCTTTGTTCCCACCCCTTCTGGTAGGGTTTTCACTTCGACATTGGCTGCTGAAAGCATGTTACCTTGGCTGTGATGTGTTTGGTAATCATATCTGTATGAAACCCTCTGGCCCAGCCCAGCGCTGTGTACTGCCGTGGCTGTTGTTGTGTGGGTAAGTAATCCCAGCAGGGCTCGCTAGCCGGGGCGTTGTTTACCGTGTGTTCTCCCCTGACGGAGGTGAAGAGGTGCTGAGCTGTTGTTTGTCGAGGGCTCAGCGGGCTGTCTCAGGGCTGCAGAGATAAGGGCATGACTAAGCAGTGGACAGAGAGAGAAGAGGGGAGGGGGAGGGGGGGGGGAGATCGACAGAGGCTCTGCACTGCTTATCTGGATCTTTGTGCTCCGAGGCCCGGCCCGCCCCTCTGACTGAGCTCTCCGGTGGGTGACCTTGACAAGAATGTTGGATTATTATTGTAATAAATACCGCTCTGGTGGAATGGCCGGAGGTCAGGAGGGGAGGGAGGTAGGGAGGAGACGAGGCGGGAAGTAGGGAGAGAGGGAAGAGGGAGGGAAGGGAGGGGATTTCCGGTATTTTCCACAGCACAGATGGGACTTTGTTGAAACATGTCGCGGGGAGACCGGTCGGGTGAGAGCAGCAGATTGGCCTCTCAGTTTGGTGTCCCGGAACTGTTTACTACTACTACTACTTCACCGCTCCAGCAGCAGCCATGTTGTTTTTCTCGGTCTACCCGTCTACCATCTGGATTTGTTCAAGGGAAGCCTGGGAGTTGTGTTTTTGGGATGGGGCTTGACTGAGGCGCACTGCGTGTGACTGGCATTCCTTTGGCTTAATTAACTCCCCGGCAACAGAGCTAACAACCCTTTCATAGAGTTTTTTTTTTTTTTTTTTTTTTTTTATCAAGAATCTCCAGCTCATCTCAAAATGTAAGTGCTCTGTTAATTTTGCTACTCGGTGGGGGGGAAAGGATGTACTACAGTACGGAGATCGGAACTACTGTGAAATTACACCCTTGTGAACGGGATGTGTGAAGATTTCAAGTGGCCATGCTTTTGGGGGGGTCGTTGGAGGTCCCTTTTGAGTGTGGTCTCCTCCCATTAGCACCAGCACACAATACCAGGCAGAGGCCCCAAGCCAGCCAGCCACCGTCTGAGTTGAAGGGGGAGGGGTAGGGCAACAGGCAGGCGAGGGGAGGGAGGTCATCAGCTCGGCTTGTGTTGCGACCAGAGAATAGAGGAGCAATAACCTGCTGGGTTCCAGCCAGCCAGACAGTTCTCAGACAGGAAGGTACTGCTGTAGTCAACCGTGTCCCTTTTCTTAATACACCAGCTGCCAGTTCCCCCAAGCACTAACTCTCTCAGGTAGCAGCAACTGCTCAATTGGCTCTCCTCGAGAGGAAAGAGACAGGCAAGTGGGAGGCACAAGGGGTGTCAACAATTTTTTTTTCTCTCTGCATATGTAGTCAGAGTTGCTGTGCACAAAGCCTTGTATGCCCTTCCGTGTGAACGGAATGAAGACGTCAAGCCATTCGTGAAACTCTAGTTCAGTTATCAGGCAATCGAAGGTCTTTTTCAGCTTGCTTTGCTACCTTCTGGTTTCATGCAGGCTCCTGTCCCTGAATACTGATAAGCCGGAAGGCTTTCTCTCTCCACCTCTCTACTCCCTCCCTCTTCTCCTCCTCCTCTCCCCCCCCCCCTCTCTCTCTTCTCTATCTCTCTCACTCTCTCCCTCTTCTATCTCTCTCTCCTCTCGCCCACTCTCTCTCTCTCTCTCTCTCTCTCTCTCTCTCTCTCTCTCTCTCTCTCTCTCTCTCTCTCTCTCTCTCTCTCTCTCTCTCTCCCACTCTTCTCTCTCTGCTACCACTCTCTCTCTCTCCTCCACTCTCCTCTCTCTCACCCTCTACTCTCTCTCTCACCCTCTACTCTCTCTCCGTGAAACACTATTTTGCTTGTTATGCCGTCTGTAGAAAAGCTTTTCCTCCCCGCTGTCTCTGGTCATATTACACCCAGTAGTCCGGGCTGTGTTCTCAGGGAACACAAACACTTCTCAGTGTGTCTACTCGCTCTCTCTCTCTTTCTGCCTCTCTTGTACTCAGTCCTCCCTCCCTTTCTCCGATTCTGTTTTCACGCATGGGCTCAAAAGCAAAGAGGCATCGGAGGCGGAGCTGGCAGCGATCCATCAATGCTGAAACTAGGGCGAGCAAAGGGAAATGTAACCTAAACTGCAGGCTAAACCAAAGAGCACAGCCTCTCAGTAAGTAGAGACACTGCCTTTGTACGCTCGGCGGAGTAGCTGGTGACTCCCCTGCCCTGCACAACACAGCGCCTTTTCCACGTTCTTTTTAAACGGGCATAATGTAGGCGTCGACAATGTCTCGTGAAAACTCGAGTCCTGCAACAACGCCGTTTAGCCGGGGGGGCCGAGAGCATTAAATCAAGGGTTTGCTTCCATTTCCTCATTTTTGTTGTTGTTGTTTTTTGTTGTTGCCTGAGTGCACACTCGTAATCAGGCAGCCTGCGCCGTGCATCGGCTTTCAACTCTGAACAGAGCCCATTGTTGTCTGATGTCTGTGTTAGCCGAGTGTGCTTCTAGGCTGTGTCTCCAATCATGCAGCCTCAACCCACAGAGAAGAGGCTAAAATGCCTAGCCGCCTAACCACAGACACCCAAGAGTAGAGGAAATTGACGAAGGTAGCTTCATACAGTTGAATGCATTAGAGCAAACGAGAGCTGTCGTAATGACTATTCCTAGCCGCAGTGACAATAACGGTTTAATTGCATAACGTCTAGGGCTAGCGTTGTCTCACTAACAAGCCGCTCCGTTCAACTGTTTTGTTGAACCAGTAATTGGCCATGTGATCTATAATTGACAGTAATTTTTGTTCAGCCATTTGCTATAGGCCTTCTGTAGTTCAACATTAAACAATGCTCTCTTTCCCCCCCTCTGCTCTGTTGTCAAGTGCCTCCTACTCAGTCGAGGCCTCTGCTGAATTGTTGAGACCAGGCTATTGGCTGCTTGCAAAGTACAGGTGTTGTCGGGGTTACCACCAGTCCTTGCTTCCTCACAGCCACTATCTCTCTCACACACTCCCTGTCTCGCTCTTTCGTGTGCGCACACACACACACACACATACACACACACACACACAACTACAATTGAATTGTCATCGCCACAGGCAGTAAAGAAAGGCATCTCTTTTGTTAAGCACCTTCTGTGGCAGCAGGAATCCAGTGAATGGCCTCTTCAGGTAAGGCCTTGCCAACGATTATTCTCTTTTAAATCAAAGCTGCTTTCGTTTACCGTAGAATCATAGCGAATATCAAATTGGCCTCTTTATTGATTTTTTTATTTTAAATTGTCTGGCCTAGTTTCCCTTTCTCAAGAGCTGCGTGATTTAAAAGGCTGGAGACTTTGATTTGATTGTGTTTCATTTAGTTCGGTACAGTAACGGTTCTATTTTGGTTTCACTGCCTCGCTGATGTTGTTAGGATGTGTGAGGGCTTGGCGTAGTCTCTTTCCTCTTAGCAACAGGTGAATAGCTGGCTGAGGCTGTTGCTAAGGGCCCGGAGATGCGCGAGGGAGGCTGGATTCTCTGAGCTGTCTGAAGGCACCGCCTCAATCTGCCTCTCCCTTGGTGGGGGGGGCGAACCCACCCTCCCCCCTCAGCATAAAATGGGTCACTGAAGAATACCAGTTCTTCCTAGTCATTGAACTTGCTACTTGGTTCTTTTTTAAAAAAAAACATGTTTTATTGTCACAGTGAAATTTTCTAGGGTCAGCCGTAGTAGTATGGCTCCCCTGGAGCAAGTTAGGGTTAAGTGCCTTGCTCAAGAGCACATCGACAGATTTTTCACCTTTCGGTTACAGGCCCAACGCTCTAACCGCTAAGCTACCTGCCGCCCTTTTGTGCATTGTAGAAGTAATACTTTGCTACACATTGGAAAGAATACTTGATGGCAAGGTATTTAGAATCGGACTTATTGTGATACCGTTTGCCTTTTAAAATCTATTTTGCTGTGGCAGTTTTAATTCATGTCCAACTCTCTCATTAGACTTCTCTTTGAGTCGTGTCAATAATGGTTAAAGGGGTCTGTTGAAGTGGATGTTGACCCTTTTGTCTTTCAATGTGGGAGGCGGTGTGATTGAATTAGCCAGGGCGCAGCTCTTGCTGTTGACTACAGGAGGCTCTGTGTGTGAACTGTAAAACAACGGTTTCTGTAGTGCCCTGGACTGCACGACTCCGTCAGCCATTTCTGCCCGCAAATCTCTCACACCTTCCCTTTACCTGTCACTTTCTGTGGTGTGTCTGCTTTCACCCGCAGCAAGCTCTCCCACGCTCGCATGCTAAACACCAACTGGGGAGTCTCAATCATTACCTCACAAAAGGCCTAGCCAATTATACAAACCTTATATGGTATTTTAAAGAAGTGGGTTGTTGAACAAATGGGGCTTCAAGTCTTTTGTGGGATAATGTTGTTTCTGTTTAAACATGGCAGTCTCTCTGTGCTGTGTCTGCAGTCCCGTTTTAAGTCACTTTCATCATCAGTTGCAGAGTGCCTGAGAGAGCATGTCAGTTTGGTTTCATTCCTCTCAAAGGGGAAGGAGAGAAACAAATGGTCAAAGGCCTGTTGTATGTAATTGTGGGATGCATGTTCGAGGAGGCGTACTTTTAGCTGGCAGCCATATGCTGGCAAGCAGTATCTTTTCTTGAAGATGTTCTCTGTCCTCTAATGAGACACCGGGCAATTATGAATAAACTGCCTCCTCCATGAATCTAGGTTACAAGGGGGAGGGTTCAGTGTAGCCATGCCTGGTTTACTCAGTGGGGCTATTAATGCGGTGGTTGTCTTTTGTTGTTTTTTCTTCTCGCCTCTCTCTCTTTCTCTCTCTTCAGTTTGAGGCTTGTACTTGGGCTTAGAGAGTTGCTTGGAGACAAGAAACAGACCCCCCCCCCCCCCCCCCCCCCCCACACACACACTCCATCGCTGCTTTTCACTTTCGACTCTGTGGGCTTTTGCTGGTTTTCTTCTTTCTTTTTTCATGAATTTTTTTTTCTCATGCTAGCGTTTAGTCATTTTCCACTTCTCTGTCTCTCTGAGGTTTTCAGTGCAGACAACGCAGCATGTCATTTAAAAGACCACATTTGGTCACAGGAAACTGGCAGGCTTTCTCCTGTGTGGTTGTGTTTTGACAGTGCTGTTAGGCCTGTTCCATGAGAGACTAGGGAGGGGGGCAAAGCTGGTTGAGAGTGTCTTGGAAGGCTGGTTGAGAGTGTCTTGGAAGGCTGGTTGAGAGTGCCTTAAGGCTGGTTGAGAGTGTCTTGGGAAAGCTCGGTTGAGAGTGTCTTTGAAGGCTGGTTGAGAGTGTCTTGGAAGGCTGGTTGAGAGTGCCTTGGAAGGCTGGTTGAGAGTGCCTTGGAAGGCTGTTGAGAGTGTCTTGGAAGGCTGGTTGAGAGTGCCTTGGAAAGCTGGTTGAGAGTGTCTTGGAAGGCTGGTTGAGAGTGCCTGGAAGGCTGGGTGAGAGTGTCTTGGAAGGCTGGTTGAGAGTGTCTTGGAAGGCTGTGTTGAGAGTGCCTTGGAAGGCCTGGTTGAGAGTGCTTGGAAGGCTGGTTGAGAGTGCCTTGGAAGGCTGGTTGAGAGTGTCTTGGAAGGCTGGTGAGAGGTCTTGGAAGGCTGGTTGAGAGTGCTTGGAAGGCTGGTTGAGAGTGCCTTGGAAGGCTGGTAGAGTGCCTTGGAAGGCTGGTTGAGAGTGCCTTGGAAGGCTGGTGAGAGTGTCTTGGAAGGGCTGGTTGAGAGTGCCTTGGAAGCTGGTTGAGAGTGCCTTGGAAGGCTGGTTGAGAGTGTCTTGGAAGGCTGGTTGAGAGTGCCTTGGAAGGCTGGTTGAGAGTGCCTTGGAAGGCTGGTTGAGAGTGCCTGGAGCAGACTCTCCCGACCACTCAATTTGGTGCCTCCAGTGTGGTCACCAGAGCGGCTACCAGGGCCCAGGGAAACTCAAATTACAGGCAGCCTTGGGTTTCCATGAATCCGATTTTCAATCAATCTTCCTCTCTAATTATAGGCAAGGGCAGTTAGTGCCCGATTTGTTTTACGGCCCCCGTGGTATGGCCTTCTTCCGAATGTTCTGGCCCGGTGCCGGCTAGCTCAACATAAACTGTGTAACCACTCACAACATGAACACGGACCGCTCATTCCCCTTTCTGCGCAGACTTGTTGGGAAAGTAGTGTGTTTTACAGACCACTGTCTAGGCTACTGACCATAGTGATTCCTCTGACACTGAGAGATCAATATTTCGACTCTTCTTATCGGAGGATCAGTGGCGGGAACGGTATTGACTGTTGTTTCTGGGGCATATGATAAATGCAAAGTATGCTACTTCTGGTTACGTTCCGTGGTCGAAGTCTGTTTTAGAGATCGGACACCCCATGATATAAGTTTGAATCTGTCCTGTCCAGATCTCTGGGTTGTGTGTTTGTCGTATGCTATTTAGAGTCATGTTGAGTGCTCTGTGTGAATCGGGTCTAATAGGCGCTGTGTCAGTGTGTCAGGTGTTGAGCAGCCCTCTAGTCCTATCATCTGTGCATGACTCATCACTTCTCCCCCAAGTGCTGGTGTGGGCATGCTCAATGGACCCAGTGTGGGCGAAGGGAGGCATGTTGGGTAATGGGCACAGATTTACACAGTATCACCACAGCACGGTGATTAATTGCACTGTGTCCTACAACGGACAGCGTCTGTGGGAAATGGCCGCCCCCCCCCCCCCCCCCCCCCGCAGATTTTTGAAACTCTGGTACTGCTAGTGCAGTGAATAAATTGTGGTAACCTTTGATCTGGAGGCAAGCTCGTTAAAATGATGTAACCTACATTTATAATGTTTGACATGCACAGGGAAGCCGTTCGGCATGCCAACTCGAACACACTCCGTTTTTTTTGCACGGTGTTCCACCTCCCGGCTTTTGGTTCAATGGTGGACTTTAGGCCACGAAGCTGAAGTCAATTGACACACTTAATTACCCAGGGCGTCTGCTAAGTCAATAACCCCCCCCCCGTTAGGCCAATGACTATTATGACTGGTGGTGTGAAAGTATCGCTTTTATGGCGAGAAGTCATAGTCCAAGGTCTTTATTTGTTTTTTAATACCTTGACTGTTAAACTTGTTGAAGAGAAATCTTTCTTTTTCTGCCAGTTTCCGAAATGGGAACCGTTATCAAGCCTTTTCATGATCTGCATCAAAGTGACAAAGGCCGTTTGGGGATGTCTAGATCCCTGGAAGTCATCCTCTTTGAATTTCCTGAACTTTTAAGTCCTCACTGCCTGCTTGTTTACACAGTTGGGATTAGAGCTGCTAACCTGAAAGGCTGCTTAGAGAGAGGTCCATCTAAACATAGCGTGACATTAGTTCAACTTTGTCAACACCAACGGGGTTAAGTTGAAAGGTTGGCGAGTGATTGATGAAAGATGCCCTTTGATCGCTATTTCTACACCTTTGCGAAGATTAAGCGAGGTGTCTCTTTTCAGTTAGGTGTTTAAAATACTGTCCTCGGGGGGGGGGAGTAAGGTCCTTGAATATATTAGTGTTACTTAGCATTCTGGTAGTAAGGTGTCCCAGGCACGTTGCCACGTTTATGTCAACAGGTGTTTTACTACCTACAACAGTTAATGGCGGGGTCAGAGAAGGGGAAGGTCATGGTATGGTGAAAGGTGAGTGGGTGACTCTAATTTTAATTTAAGCCTGTAAACACATGGAGAATGCCTCCAATCAGTTCAAATGAGCCTAGAGGCCAGTGGACCAAGACAAATGTACTCTCAAAGAAATGATTGAGAATTGTTGCTTAATTTCCTATTCTTGTTCACTTCTAATTTGCGTCAAGTCATTTATTTTCCTTTTTTTAGTTTCTAATACTTAGCATAAATGTTGACGCAGGCTTTTTGTAATATCTCAATTGGCCATCTATATAATAATATTGCGGTATCCCCCCCCCCCCATCCCTATCGTTTTCCTCCATCGCTCTCTCTGTTTTTGTTTCTAGGCAGAGGGCACTTCTCTCCCCTGTCATTATGACGAGAGGGGACTTGTATGGCAGATGTATTTTCCCTCTCCTGATGTTACTGGAGACTCTTGACACGGCCTGAACTCTGCTCTCTAACCCCTACCTGACTCCAACCTCCCCCGCAGGGACTGGTCACCACCTCCCAGCGTGTCCCATTCAGAGGGATGTTGGGAAGGTGACATCACACATCCGGGGGCCGCAGGGATCTGAAACACTTTACTCTGCTTGCGGAAAGGAGGGGGTGGGGGGTGCGCAGGAATGTTCTGTGAACTCAATGGAATTTAAGCTGTAACACACTCGCCTGCCAAAACCAAATGATGTGTTTCTGTGAGATTCCATTCCTATTATACCAGTTGTCTTCGGCCTCTGCGCTTACCTTTTTTCCAGGCCTCTTTTCCTCGCTTCCCCTTGTTTTTTTTTTTTTGTGATTGTTTTCCTAAGGGAGCATTGATTCTCCTCTGTGCCAGCGTGAAAGTGGATATGGTTGTTTGATGATGGGTTTGGGGGGGGGGACACCTGAGATGATGCCCATTGGCTCAGCAGACCGAGGGCCTGGTCTTTCAAACGTCATGAGCAGGTAGGGGCATTACCCCTGAAAAGACTTAGAAGGGCTGTTCAGTCTTTTCTGTTTTGGTAGGGCTTATTTAGCTTAGTGGAACTTCATGTTGATTTAAAGACAATCCCCGATCATGTTCTACCTGAATAGTGATGTGATTGTATTTGAACCTAGGCCTATTAACAGCTGAGGTTTTCATCAATGCTTTTTACCTAATAGGACAACATTCCCACAGCAGTCTTTCGTAACACGGCACACTGCCACAATTTTGATTTGCAATACTTAAATCATATGTTGAACAGTAAAGAAAAGCCTTTTAAATTGTTTATATTTAGGATTAAACGTTGAGTCGTTGGACAGACCCCAATCCTTTTACAACCTCAGAGTCCCAGTTGCAGGGTGTGTGTGTGGTGTGTGTGGTGTGTGTGCGTGTGTGGTGTGTGTGTGCACGTGGTGTGTGTGTGCGTGTGGTGTGTCGTGTTGTGTTTGTGTGTGTGTGTGTGTGTGTGTGTGTGTGTGTGTGTGTGCAGGCTTGGCGAAGTGAAAACTTTGCAGAGAAAAATGACCACTAATAGTGCACTTGAGCCCACAAAAGGAGAAACCGGTCCAGGAATAGTGGATGTTTTTGTTGTAGACTTCGGGCTGGTGCTACCACTGAGGTTTTGTATCCATTTAGATTTCTGCTTCCCCTGGCTAGAGACTGGGCCTCCCTTCTTTTTCTGCAAAGAAAAAGTGTATGCATAGGCAGGGTTTCTGTTTGGCAGTCTTTTCCTGGTGTCTCCACTTAAGCTTTCGGTTTGTGTTCGGTGGTCTCTCCCGCCAGCCGTAAGCATCTTTGGTTTGGAAGGATCTGACGCTAGGGTATGTAAGCATGCTTTTGGTCGACGGTTGGAAGAATTCCTCATCGACCACTGCTGTTTTCAGGTTCGCTTTCTTCTCTATGGAGCCTACACTTGCAAACAAGCGTTAGCCGTTAGCTTATGATAACGTGTCGCTTGTTTTTCCATACGCATTGTCTCGTTAGCCGACAACAGCAAATTAATACTCGACTGTGTTCTGAGCCTCTGGCATTGAAAAATGTGGTTTGTCTTTACAAGCATCAGTTTCATGAGAGCAGCACAGGTGGCTGAGCACGATGCCCTGACTGTAATCCCCCAGTAATCCTGTCTGAGGCCATGGGCTCACTTACTTCTCCCCAGCCTGATTCAACAGGGAGAGGTGACCGTCCTGCGGACGGGCTGCCGCAGCAGCTTTACAGTGGGCTCAGTCTTCAGGTTCTGAAGGGCAACAGGTTTGAGCAATTCGCCCTGTGATTCTGTAGGCTTTATAAAGGTGGAGAGAGTGAAGTCTTGCCTCATGCCGGAGTATAAAATGAAGCTTCATCTCAGAATTGGCCGAAGGAACTCTTCCCCTGCAGGGTGTGGGGTGATGAGTCACTCAGACGGTGTGGCTCTCGCCAGGCCCCGGAATGAGAGAGCGTGACTCCGCACATAGCCCTCGCAAACAGTGTGGTCGTCTGATTTTTATTTTTGTTGCAGCCAAACTGTAAATCCAGGGAGCTGCAGTCGTGACCAGCACGGTGATGGAGCGAACGAGAGAGAGACATTGAATTTAGCATCGAAGGACAACCACTGAGTGAGTGATCACACAACCACAGGAGTTTCCCCAGACTGGAGGATTTGGCTTTGACTGATGAAATAGGGCTCTCTTGGATGCTAATCATAGACGAGCCCTCCTTGTGTGTCAGCCTGCCAGCCTTGCTGCAACAACATTCGCGACTGGCTCAATTACAGTAGCGCCACAGCGACAATCACTATCTAAATTCTGAAAAGACAAGACTATCCAAATGCATTTCAAATGCATCCCCCCCCCAACCCAATCTATATGATGCACTCCGCAGTCATCTCCAGCGCCATCTCTGATATTCAGAGGGCTCAATGATATCCTTGACGACAAGGGCCTTTAAGAGGCGGTCCCAGAGCTCCCTGGGCTGCTGAAGGCACCAGCTGCTGCTGCCTGGCGCTCCAATTAAAGACTCCACTTCTCTCGGCTCAATTCATTAGGGAGCTTGTTGCTTACCGCCGAAACACACGGCGAGAGCAACAATCCCAACAAACGGCCCCTAAAAAGTCCTTTTGTGACCGTCCTCGGCTACACCCCTCTCTCTCTAGTTTCTACAACTCCCCTTTCTCGTATGCTCGCTCACGATAGAGCCTCTTTGCCGAGTGGGCTGCCACCTGCGAGAGTCAAACCGAAGCGGCTATGTCATCCACCACCTAGGCGTGGAAGTCATTAATGGGGGTTTTATCGCCAACACGCGCGTGTCGTTGCCCTGTCCCTGGTGGCAGCGTTTCAAACGTCCCCCACGTTAGTGTGAAGTGTCCTTTTCAACATAGGACTTTTCTGTCGCTCAGAGGATGGCTTGTATTCACAAAATCTCCTTTAACACAATGCTTTAAGACGCGTCAAATTTTGTGGAGTTAGCATTTGCCTCTTCTTCAATTGTGTTGTATTTTACCCGACTAAGCAAGACGGTTTGGTGTTTATTCAAATGAATTGGGCTCGCCAGTCAGTAAGCAACGCTGTCATGGGGGCTTGTTTGTAGCCTAATGAGGGTGTGATGTAGAGTCAAGCTCATCAGTACTCGCATACTCGCAGCACATCTGTTGTTGTGTAAATTAGGCCGAAGCTCATGACAACTCACTGTAGCCTACACACCACCTTCCAAACATACAAGTCAACCTTCACATCACTTTAGCCTCTAGAGTACAAACAGTACTACACAATCCCTAAATAACAGGTGTGCTCTGAGAAGTTGACAACGTAAGCAGTGCCGTCACAGGGGTTTGCCTACGATAAGGGCGTACGTTCTCGAGAAAATGAGTGCTCCGGATGCTGGCTATGGTTTCCATTAATACACACTGGTATGTTTACTAGTGGTTCGGTTGACTGACTGCCCCAGTGGTTTTCAGCACCCTGGGTTTACTGCGTTGTTTGTTTACAGGTCGTTGCTGCGTCCCCCCCCCCCCCCCCTGGGAAAGTGGTGGGAACAAAGGGCCAGCCCTATTTTCTCTCTACAGTGGTGAGGGAGGCCATCTGCGGTTTGGCCTTGATTGAACACATCCTCGTTGATTAGCCCTGCGTTTCAGCGGTGTGAAACGGCCCTATCAGCTCCTCCTTGGCTAGCTCCAGGATTTATTATGTTGGCGTCTGGAATCAGGAATCCGTCACAGGGCGACCTTCGCCTGGTTTCTCCAAGCAGTATTATCGTGTGTTCAACCTTTCCCTTGAAGCGCTTGACACACAGGCTTTCCCCAAAGGCTGTAAATTGAAACCAGGTTGACTGAAGTGGATTAGGGAGTCTCCGCTTGGTGATGATAATCATTTGGTGGCTGCTTATATTTGTCTTATTTCACACATGTACGTGTGTGTGTGTGTGTGTTATACACGTGTGAATTGGAAATGTGTTTTGCATATTCACAGCCAGGTTCAGCCATTGTCACCGGTGACCCTGGAGAAATGAGGGTTAAATGCCTTGCTCAAGGGCACATCGGCAGGTTTTTCACCTTTGTCGGCTCGGGATTCGAACTAGCCACCTTTCTGTAACTGACACAATGCTCTAACCGCTAGACTACCTGCCACTGTACATGCACCTTCCTCTCTGCATTGTAAGTAAACACCAAGCAATTGCGATGTCTTAAACAATTCTCCCGAAAGTCCCATCAATACTCTTGTTGAAATAGCAATTCTATGACGAGTGTAGTTTTAGGAGTAGTCTTACTTGTACATATTTCCCCCTTACCTCACGGAATAGCAGCTACTGTTAAGTAAATAGGAAGACCTCATTACATAAAGTATGGCCTCGTTGTTGACGTTTCTAACAGCGTACGGATTGATCTACTGCACTGTCTTCTGTATTCTCTGCTGTTTGGTTTTGGTAATGTCGCTGTTTGGAACATAAGCCTAGTACCGCTATGTCAGTCTGTTGTTCTCCCCGCTATGCTTGGTTTGATTTCACGGTAAAAGAGATCTCTTACTAAATGCTGCACTTTCATGTGTGGGGCGAGTCAATAAACACCACTAATTAGATTGCCAAGTTGGCTCCCCGTGCAACCCTGAGCGAGAACCAGCAATAACATTTTCAAATGGCTTCAGAAGCTACAGCTGAGGAAAAAAGAGAAGGAAGAAGGCTGCTTTATTACAGCCGTAGCTTCTGTTTTCATGATTCGGTGCACTTAAATGTCCTCAGCCATGAATAATAATCATGGAGGATGGTAATGATCCCCACCATCAAGGTTAAATAAGCTAGCGGAGTACCACTTCCACCACGGCTCTCTGAATATGGCAGACTAGCTCACACTGCAGGAGAGAAGGTTTCCTAGCTAGACCCCCCTAAAGCCAGCTCTTTAGATGAGGTGACTCGAGCCGATTCTCTTGTCCCAATAGTGGGTTGCAAAGAGAATAGCAATGAGTGACCCATGGACATGATCAAGACACCATCCAGATTCCCCCAGGATGAAATGTCCCTTTCAAATAACCCAGGCATCCAGGCGGGTTCAGTGGGTTTGTGAGAGGCTGAGAGCTCAGGTCTGAAGGGGAAGTAGCACTGTCAGTGCTGCAGCTGAGCCAGTATGCTGAAGGGAAGGGGAGGGGGGCTCCGCAGGAGGGTTTCAATATCTATGACCCTCATCTTCAATGGGCAACATTGACACAGCAGGGGAAACGCCGCAGCTGCTGCCAACAACAAGCAATGACTGCTGCTGACTACCACTGTATCAGAGCATCTAGCCTAATCATTTCTTGCCACCCTACACATTTCGTTGTGCATATCGTAATGTAGGCCGGCCTCCTTTGTGTGGACATAGACCACATTAAGCACATCGATGTCAGCTTGGTTTATCATGTTATCTCTAATCAACATTTCTCCTTTCTCCCGGTGCAGATGGAGTCTCTGGTCTCCACACCCAGCCCTCCACCCCTGCATCTCCTGGCGCCGGTGGGCAACCGCAGCGAAAGCATCGCCTCGCCCTGTGAGCAGATCATGGTGCGCACTCGCTCAGTGGCGTCCAACACGACGGACGTGGCCCTGGCCACTGATCCCGAGTGCCTGGGGCCCTGCGAGCCCGGGACCAGCGTCAACCTGGAGGGTATCGTCTGGCAGGAGACCGAGGACGGTAAGGACTGATCTCTGGGCAAAGGGAATAAAGGGATAAACTGTATATGGATTTCTTTTCTTATTTTTGTGGAAAAAGGAAATGTTGGCTGGGATTTATTTCATGATGAACCCGAGTTCAGTGGCTTAAGTGTGTGCTCACCCACTGAAATCCTTCGGCCTATATTTTATGTAGGACGTCCCGATAAAAGGTCCAAGATGGAGGGGAAAGCAAGATGTTCTGTTTTCGTTTATCCTCTGCCATAAATAGGCTTCATCTGGTGTGAGAACTTGTAAGCCCTCTCTGGATGAATAATTCATTTATTAATGCAGAAGAGACATTCGTCAAAGAGGTGCATTAGGCGGTTATTGTAGCTACACCATCGCCTACAATTGGAGCTAGCTTATCAGCATTCTGAGGGCCAAGGGTCTTGTCTGCTTTATTGTGTGTTCTCACAGTGAGCCGGTCTACCCTCAGTACTTTGCTCCTTTTCCCTCTTCACTCGCTTGGTAATGGAGAAAGGAAGCAGAGGCAGTCGACGACTCGACGAGAAATTGCCTCAGCCGCCTCCTCTTTTTCATCACCACGGCAGCACTTAGCCATTACAGATTTGAAACCTCATTTCACAAAAGCTTCAGGTCTCTCGTCGGGGAGTAATTCCCCGGCGCAGGAACAGCTAGCACGCCTGCTCCGACATGCTCTTCCCCCACAGGGCCGCTAATGTGTTTAAAGTGAAGGACTACTCAGCACACCAGACTGCCTTTAATGATTCAGCGCAGGGGTGGGAGAACACATGGCGCATCCACAGTGTTGTTTACAGTCGCTTACAGACCTATCCGATTCCGGAGGAAGGGGAAAAAAGCAACGCACCCCCATCCTGATACTGAGTGGAGGTGGTGCTATCTGCAAGCCACTTACTCCCAACCTCTTTAACGGCCATGAATAAATCAGGGCTCCGGAGTATCTGGAGCTTTATCGGGAAATACATCAACAGAGAGGATACCGAGGGTGGCTAGCGTCGGGCCGGTCATTTATTCCCCCGCTAATGGCACCGGTCAGACTCGCAGCAGCGTGTTCAAATGGCCGTGATTTACTGGCAGCGAATGTTGTCAGGAGGCATTTCGCCGCAGGTGTGCCCGCGTACTCTCGTGCGTTCCATCACCCCCACTGCCATGGTGTGACAACACAGTACGCGAACGAACGTGCTCACGCCGGGAAAATAGAATGCACATGACTGAATGAGAGAAAACAGACAGGCAGTGAGCGTCTATGGCATCATAGCGTGTCAAATTAGAAAGCAAGTCTATTTTTCTCACGTCTACGCAGAGCAATGCTGGTAAAATAAGCAGATCAATTGCATGTGTCGTTAGAGTTAGAGGAATCGTTATGATCTTCCCTATGCTAAGTAGTCTAAAGATGTAGTTTAAAATGTATTGGACTGTAAGCTAAGGTTTATCAAAGGGAAATAGGCTATATATTTGAAAACAATTGCATCCGACCTGTGTTGATTTCGATCGCATATAGGCTAGGCAGGATACGGCTGGAAAACTCGAGGACTCAAGAGAATACTGTTTACTGTATGTAGAAGATCGAGACTTGGTTGTTTAGAAAGCAATGCTGGTCAAATGAGCAAATAAATTGCCAGAAAATAGACGATGCATTGTTACACCTGGAATTGTGACATGTATAGAGAAAAAGTGTCTATTTAGTGTTGATAAGTTTAACTGTCAGTGCCAACAATACATGTTTGGGGGAAAATGACGCTATGCCCATCTGTGTGGATTTCGATCACAGGCATTCCTTTCACGGCTGGGAAACTCGAGAAACTCCCGGTTTCAAAAGAGAACACTGTTATGTAGAAAGAACGAGACTCGCTAAATTCTTTATAAACTGCTCGGGTGTATTAGCTACAACTCTCCTCACACAGGCAGGTACGGACGCTCCCGTAGGACGTACACGGGGAGTCAAAAGGAACGCACAACAATAATTCCTACATAGCGAACATAACAAATACAACTGTTTATTATGGATTGGCATGACAATAACGCGCTAGGCAGTGTACGTCGATTGACGCTCTCTCGCGCGTACACATTTTGATGCAGTTGACGGCATTTCTCTGTGCGATTTCGGCTTAACTCACAGTTCACCCTGTGGCGGTTGCTGCTTGGGAGCTGAGAGAGAGCGACTAGCTGGTTCTCATCCTCCCCTCTCCTATGTCCCCCGCCCTTCTTCCTCCTCTCCCTCTAGTGTTGATTCAGTGGCTCGTTTGAGGCGGTCGCCGTGTGGCTCATGCGGCATGAGCCGTCCCCCCCAGGACTCTTTCTACCGCAGCAGCAGCCCCCCCCCCCCTCCTCGCCTGGCAAACGCGGAGAGTAAGCACTGGGGGCAGCCTCTCGGGTTAAACAATAGGCCATCGACATCAGAGGCTCAACAGCATCTGCTTTAGAGCAGGAGAGAGACGCAAGGAGTGTGGAAGGAGAGCAGGCATGGCAAGGTTACCCCCCTCGGTGACGTCATCTGCCTCTTCACGGATTTCTAAGGCGCTAGAGGCTGGCGATTTAATACACGTCGTTAGTCAATATATTCTGCGTATTTTCCCCTTTGTTGGTGCAATTGCACATCACTCAGCTCGTCAGCTCCGTATCCCCAGCTTCCTTAATTAAAGTGGGTCGCGTTGTTTTATTCGTTCTCTAATAAAGGACACCAACCTTTGCTAGGGATATTTGATTACTGAATGCTGACCTTCTTAGACGTGCAGTATTTATTTTATTTTGCCGTGTAGATCAATGAGCAGCCCCATGCTAGACCTGACAGGGTGAATGAAGTGCAGGCTGGGGTGGAGGAGGCGCCCCTGACGCACGCACACACGCATACACATGTTCGTTTAACCCCCTAAGGTCGATGTTTGTGCCCCTTGGAAATGAAATTTGCGTAATAAGAAAATAGCTCATGCCATTAAAATGACCTTAGACGAGAAGCGCCCTCTAACACTACCTTGTTTTTCATATTATTTATCATAAAAATAGCAAAACACATTCATATGACTAATAATAACAATAATAGATTTGCTTTATATAGCTAGCGTTTCTAATACAGAATCTCCAAGTCGCTTTAAGAAAAAAACTTTTTAAAAAACAATTCAGGCAGCAGGCAGGTCATTGGAGATGGTCTTCCACAGATAGATAATAAGCTGGAGATATCAGTATTTTTTGCATATCAAAAATGCATGTCAATCCTTCTATGTCACACTTCCCTTATCTGCAGTGAAAGCTGACAGAGCTAGAGCGTGTTTGTCAGACCACGAAAATCAGTTTTCCCGAAAATCCCAAAAATCGGTTTTCATCAGTGTCTTAAAAAATTGTCTGCAGCTTCTGAACGGTTTGGCCTAAAAAACTATTATGGCCCCTCTGGAAAGATGAGACTCTCACAAACACGATGATGTTCTCCGTTTTGTGACTCGTCTGAAGTCGGTACAGCCGATCTGCCAACTTTTGTCTGTAGCTTCCGAACAGTTATGGCTACACACTAATATGTATAACTTCAGAACAAAATCCCTTTGTATCTGTTATACAATGCGTTCATAGAGACTAATAGCAGTAAGGCCAAAATAGAAAATGTCATACATTTAAAAATATATATTTTTTGGGGAGGATACTTCAAGGGCTCTTAATGGTTTATCAAATAGCAAAATGATACTTGGTATGACTTTCTTAAAACAATTCCATAGAGCTTAGTAGAACCCCCCCTTCCCCCAGCTTAGACAGGGCTTAGACTCTTATGGGTTAAGCACAAACACACAGACACACACAGACACACCGTCGGTCAAAGCAGCCAGCGATGCCACACTTACACATCTCTGCTTGCTGGGAAGAGCGAGAAAAACGTCAGGAAGAGAGGAGTGGCATTTGGCGGCAATGCTGGGACTGAAATAATGAAAATCCTGCTGGGAGTGGACCCTGACCCCCGGGGGTCATGCTCGCTGTTGTAGCGTCGTCAGCCCGTTCCAGGCCCCCCACATACTGCTGCTGATGCTTCCAAAATGTCAGGGGTGCACGCAATGCCGTCGGGGGTAACGCCAAATAATATATGTATTTTTTTTTTTTTCACATTTTCAAACAGTCCATTTATATTTCCTAACGGGGCTATASATTTGGGTGAGTTTTTTTCTCTCGCCTGACTTGCCTTGTTTCACTTCCAAAAATAAAATGAACCATCTAGTGTTCAACGAAATAACCAACACAATGTCAAATACAGGTAGCCTAGTCAAATAATTAACATCCAATCACATTAACCATTACTCTCTCGCAGGAATTCCACTAACGGTCCAAATGTAGCCAAACGTAACTGCTGCTCATGTTGGTATCTGTACTGATGACGCAAAAGCCATGACAGGGAGACATAGTGGAGTGGTAATGCGCGTGCAAGCAGTTGTTCCCGATACCACTTGGGTACACTGCAGCATCCACCGAGAGGCTCTTGCTGCTTGGGAATGCCTGACAGCTTGAAAGACGTTTTGGACAGTACAGTGAAAAAGGTTTACTTTGTTAACCTCTCTAGGATAGGTGGGATGGTAGGCCAAAATCCAGAGAAATGTAGCGCGCCAAATTCAAATATATTACTATAAAAATCAAACTTTCATTAAATCACACATGTAAGATACCAAATTAAAGCTACACTCGTTGTGAATCAAGCCAACGTGTCAGATTTCAAAAAGGCTTTTCGGCGAAAGCATAAGATGCTATTATCTGATGATAGCACAACAGTAAACAAAGAGAGTGTAGCATATTTCAACCCTGCAGGCACAACACAAAACGCAGAAATAAAATATAAATCATGCCTTTGACGAGCTTCTTTTGTTGGCACTCCAATATGTCCCATAAACATCACAAATGGTCCTTTTGTTCAATTAATTCCGTCCATTTATATCCAAAATGTCAATTTATTTGGCGCGTTTGATCCAGAAAAAAACAGCTTCCAATTTGCGCAACGTCACTACAAAATATCTCAATAGTTACGTGTAAACTTTGCCAAAACATTTCAAACTACTTTTGTAATACAACTGTAGGTATTTTTAAACGTTAATAATCGATCAAATTGAAGACGGGACTATCTGTGTTCAATACAGGAAGACAACAAACTGACTCTTCAAGTGACACTCATTCAAGATGGCCGTACTTCTTCATTACACAAAGGAATAACCTCAACCAATTTCCAAAGACTGGTGACATCCAGTGGAATTTTTTTATTTAATCAGAAGCCACTGCCAGATTTCTGGATTGGGCTGTGCTCAGAGTATCCTGCCTTGGCAAATCGTGCTGTTATTAAGACACTGATGCCCTTTGCAACCACGTACCTATGTGAGAGTGGATTCTCGGCCCTCACTAAAACTAAATACAGGCACAGACTTTGTGGGAAATGATTTAAGACTGAGACTCTCTCCAATACAACCAAACATTGCAGAGTTATGTGCATCCTTTCAAGCACACCCTTCTCATTAACCTGTGGTGAATTATTCATATTTTTCGATTAACAAATATGCAAGATGGTTAAATAAAGAGCAAAATTATTGATTATTATTATTTGTGCCCTGGTCCCATAAGAGCTCTTTGTCAGTTCCCACGAGCCGGGTTGTGACAAAAACTCACCCTCATTCTTATGTTTAATAAATGTATTGTATAGTGTGTTTTGTAGCAAGCTGACAACGATGGCAAAAAAACAACATTTGAAAGTGCGCTGACCCTGGTGCTAGAGGGGGTACGCAGCTGGAGGTTGAATGTTTGAAGGGGTACGGGACTATAAAAAGTTTGGGAACCACTGCTCTAAAAGTCTAGTGCCCTTAAAGTGCCGCCCAGAAAAGCCTCCACCCCACCAACACTCCCCTCACGGCAGGGCCGGCTGGCGCTACATGCCAGGGAGAAGTCAAGCAGACAGTGTGCCAACACAGTGCAGGCAGTGCCCACAGTGCCCACACCTATGACCCGGCAGCAGACCTCTGTCAGAGGTTTGAGAGCAACTAAGAGAAACGGCCAAGACCCACGCTCACGCCCCCGCTGTGGGATTGCCATGGCTACGAGCGTCTGCACCCGGCCATATTTTTATTTAATGTGTTATGATTTGGGGATTAAGTCAACATTGAACGCACGCCAGCTTTTTTTGCCGAGGAATTCCGTGTTGTTTGGATAAAGAATGGTGAAAAAAATGTGCAAGAGGAGGGAACGGAGAGTTGAGCAGTGGAGAGAGCTGTGGGGAGTGAGATGTTTATTGTTGGAGCACTGCCACGCTGTTTGAAACAATTGGTTGCGAAGCCCGCTAAGAGGCGGCTCTGGGCCTCACAGCTGAGAAAGCCCTTCAAGCTCAGAGCTCAAAATTCAGCCTTGTCACTCGGTCCAACCTGGCTTGTCAGAAAGTCCCATGAGATGTTACTACAGAGAGAACAGCTGGTACCGCTGCTTGCTATTGTCCCTGTCCACTAAGAATGTAATGATGATGGAAACTGTGAATGTCTAGTTTGTCTATGTAGGCGAGCCAGTCTGAACAGACAAATACACACACACACACACACTGCGAGGAGCCCTGAGGGGATTCTGCAGTTTCCCTGGCGTTTATTCACTCGGTGGTTTGTGTGTCAGTGAAGCCTGCTCGCTACTCATCCACTACACCCCTCAGTCTTTCACTTTGCCTCTCCCAGAGCCGTGGTTTTGGCCTCCGTTCTCAGCTCTCTCGTTCCTTTTCAATCAGTCTACCCCATCTGTCCAGTTAGACCTCCCTGCACTCCATCCATGGTCTATCTCACTGGTTCTTGGGTTCGGACCAACCCGCAGCGAGGCAGCTAGCCAGCCCTAGTGTACATTCAACCTAGTCCAGCACAGCTCCAACCCAGCCCCGCTGCACTAGACAGTTTTTGAATGAAAATTGACACTGGCCAGATGACAATTCCCCCCCCCCCCCTCTCCATTGTTGACAACTCAATGATTTTCATACGCATACTAAAAAAGCTAGATTGGGGTGGGAGGTCAACTCTGCGAAAACAGTGGCTTATGTGTTAGTTAGGTGTTGACATTTTGAGATGGAGATTAAAGGTACACAGCGTGTGTGGTCAATGGCCAGACACATGAGAACAGTTAATAAGGACTAGTACAACAGGGAGCGGGCAGGAGACAGTCAGGCCCTCAACGGAACTGAAAAAAAGGGGCTATTCTCTCTCTCCTCTTCCCATTAAGCGGGTCACTCAACTGTGCTGAATGACTAGTGGGGTGATTACAAAAGAGGAACTCTCTCCAGTGGGAGACGCCCACACCCTGGTCATGTGATCCCGCTAGTCAGAGGAGGCAGTGGCCGTAGCCGCCGCGCCACAGGATCAAGACCTTATCGACGTCACAGATATGTGTTGTGAATGGCAACTTCACCCCATCCATTTGCTGACGTTTGCTGAGGTGGTATATTTTAATTTGTTCCTGAGGTAAACAAGTTTACGTCGTCTACCTCCCCAGATGTCAGTTATTAGGCTACTTCCAATTATTTGAACAAAAATAGGAGAAGCACCAATGTGGAATGAGGTATCCATATTGGCACGTTTACAGAGACACATTTAATTGAAATGCCATATTGTGTTAAACCTTACAAAAAATATAGCAGTTTGGAAACTGTAGTAAAAGTGCAGTAAAACTGCAGTCGACTGTGGTATTTTGGACACAGTAATTGCGGAATAACTGCAGTTATACTGCATTGTACTGCAGTTCAACTGCACTCTGACTTCAATCTTTTTTCGTAAGGGAAGGCTTTGTCCTCATTGGAACAAGATGATAACATGATCACTTTTGAAAGCCCAGCACCACCACAGGTTTCAGCTCTAAGCGACAAAGTCAAAGCTATAATGTTCTAGCTAGCTTTGTGTGTGTGGGAGAGTGTAATCCAATGCCACAGAAAGGCTGAGTCACGATGGTGGAGTTTATCAGTTACCATTTAACAGGAAAGGGATTTTATTCATTTATCCCTGCAGTTGATCGCCACTGTTCCTTCTCCCCTCCTCACTTGAGCAAACAGATTAAGGCCTTTGTCAAACACTCATAATCCTGTCTCACTCTTGTCAGCACTGTCAACGATATTAAATAATCCCACACAGCTCCCGTCATTACAATGCCTTTTAGACAGCCATTAAGAACATACATTCTCTGTCTCTCAGGCTGGCTATAGGACTGTGCACTAGCAGGTGACAATAGCACAGGCCCTTTTCTCGCCCTTCCTCCATTTACATAGATGCCTTTTGTCCACTGTGGTCTATTTGACCTGCAGTTGGTGAATGGATAAAGTATAATACGACAAGTTAAATGAGAATGGTACCCCCGGTAGCAGGGGTCACAGTGCCCGGGGGCCTCCGAGGACCTGCAGACTTGACCCGCCGTGGGGTAGGGGGGCCTCAAGGGTGCAAGGGAGGAGGATTACGGGGGCCATGCCCACCCATTAATGAAAGGGCGTCCACCGGGGTAAAGATTATTAAACTGGTGACCCAGTCAGGAGAGGCCCCCGGACCCCCAGGCTCCCTCTGGGAGCTTGTCAGCTCTTTGTTGCCATTAGAGAGGCCTTTGATGGGGGAGGCGAGGAGGGGTTAGGGGAGCAGGGCTGGAGGTGGTGGTGGAGGTGGTCTTTGTTGCTCTGCGGGGGTAGTGGGAGGGAAGGGATGTGAAATGACAAGGTTTCCTAGCTGCTGCACTTAAGAATCAACATGGGGGAAACCGGTTCATGTCTCTCCTGGCTTCTTTCTCACTCAGTGTGCATCTCGCCATCTCACTTTGTTTGTGCTCTTTTCTGTCTACATTTCTCTGCCTCTTCCTCTTTTGCTCTTGTCTACTTACTCTTTCTGGTTCCTCAGTTTGATACAAATGTGCCAGGCTAACGCAGATGTTTTTAGCAAACAGTGGGAAGGGGATAAACCAAGATGGAGCAGGTGGTGGATTTAGAGATTTCAGAGGGGGGTTGGTTGCCTAGTTCACAGAGACTACTTGACTCCTTCACACATCCACTCACACACACCCTTATAAAGTCCTGAAAGATTTGCAACTCAGCCATGAAGAAGGAAAAGGAATTGCCCCCAAATCCTCCAACCCTATCCGGAGATCTAGTCTTTATGCTCTCTGGATGAGTAAAACCCCGGCGAGCTGAGCTTTTTGTCTGAGTTTGGGCTTGTCTGCCGCTCCAGTTTGCTGCTCTTGGCAAGCGCAGTCTGCTGAGAGGTATGCAAAACAGCCTCTGACAGTCCCACACCGCAAGTATGAAAAAAACAGCCAGGCGTTCTCACTCTCTCTCTACAATGAGCAACTCTCCAACAGGACTGTCTCACTTATACAAGCCCTACACACCCCAGGCAGACTCGCTGGGAGGGGAAACACATCTGCACACGGAGAGAAAGCGAGAGACTGACACATTTGTATTGTTAGCCTGAGAAGACTTAATGTTGCATAGTTTCCCTCCATGTTCAGACTCTGTTCTGTTCGGGGAAGGTTCAGTGCCTGGGGGTTATGTGTAGTGTGGAAGTGAGTGAGTTTTTTTGTTGTTTTCTATTCGAAAAACTCCCCAGTGCTTGTGTGGTGGGTCACCTGGTCCATTGTAGCTCAGTTGGTAGCGCATGGCGCTTGTAACGCCAGGGTAGTGGGTTCAATCCCTGGGACCACCCATACGTAAAATGTATGCACGCATGACTGTAAGTCGCTTTGGGTAAAAGCGTCTGCTAAATGGCATTATATTATACTAAAGCTAGGCTAACGCTACAACAGATGGAGACTAGTCATCTCTGAATTCTCTCATTGTCCAGTGCGCCAGCCAGCCCTTCCCCCACTGCAACCCCGCCCTTATCTCTTCAGTGAGGAATAAACTCGTAATCTGTCGGCCTAAACCCCAGCAGCCCTCGAAGCTCAACATGCGGAAGTACAGAGATCACTTTGTTTACGTCTTTGCTTTGTGTGAGTCTTATCAGTTTCACACTAATGAGTTCATATCTTTAATATGTAAAAGACCAGGGTAAGAACAATGGCTTTGCAGGTTGAGAAACCGGGCAGTATTTCCAGCAACAACTACTGCATTCCAAGCTTTAAAGGAGACGGAGGCAGGGGCCGGGAGCTCTCTGAGCTTCTAAAAAGGAATTAGTCTTCAAGACGCTGTCAGACATGTAGCTTTAATGCTGGCAGACTCGGGTCACCACCAACGACTTATCTGGCACACAGAGGTCACTATCAGAGGATTGACGTGAGCTGCAGGCTTTCAGGCCTGAAAAGCAGCACTGTCTGGGCTTTTTTACCACTTGTTTATCCCTCACGCTGTGGCTACGAGAACATAGGCTAGGTTATACTTATTCATATACACACACACGCAGCTCACACACTTCAACCCACACCTGTGTTTTTACAATTATGTATGTGAATTTAGGGACTTCCCTCACCTGCTTAAAGCACTTATGTGATTTCAGGGACTACATGAATGGTGTGTGTAATAAGCTCAGAAATGGAGCGAATCAGATCTTTTTTTTATGCCTTGGCTCAGACTTTCTTTACGAGGCTCCGGTGTTGAACGTCAGCGTTGCAGGCCATTTGAAATAACATTTGCGCGCCAGAGTAAATGACATGGAATTGGCAGAGGGCTTTGTTTGTCTTGCATGGTTACCTGTCCAGCAACGCGCTGATGTCATGCTAACTGATTGCAGATGGGATAATTGCTCCTAAGGCGGTTCTGTGTAACGTCTGCCTGGACATAAATGCGCGCACATTTATCATTGTTTGTTTGAACGGCTCGTCTCGTTGAAAATCAATGTTTTTCTCATTGTAATGTAGTGAACTTTTGTTCTACTGGCGTTTTGCTGCTCTGACAAAAACCATATGCACGGCGTATAATAGTGAAAATCTATTGGAACGGTTGTAAAATGTGGGACAGCTATTAGCTATTCAGTTAATTGTGCGTATTCCCTTTCTTGAAACCAAAACAATATTGTCCACTTGAGTTAAGCGACATTATCTTGAATGTCCTGTGTAAACACAATCATTGTGACTGAGATTTATGAGAGAAGCTGCTAAAGGCAAAACGGTCGGCTGACAGAGTTCAGGTCAATTATGAAAGACAAGCCCTCGGGGGAATGTCTCAATGAAATGGAGTGTGTGTGTGTGTGTGGTAGTGATCCAATGGAAGCTCATCCTGTGATACCAACTGCCCCCTAGTGGCCCAAGAGCGCATGGCTGATTCTCTCAGCAGCCAAGCGCACAGATGAGCCGAGCTTCAATCCTCCACTCCCCCTCACTCTTCTAGTATCAAAGTGTCTGCCATCCAATGCGCAAACCATTCGAGAGACAAATTGAAGGCGACAGACCTGGGCTCTCACGACCAGGGAACTCTTTTATATGCCTCAGCTGTTTCCTTCCCCGACATGAAAATACGTTTTTTTTTCTCCTGTGGAGCCTCTGCAGTCTGCAGGCAGCAATGTCAGATGGAGGACACCATGCCCCTGTTTTTTCCCCTCATTCATCCCTCGCTCAGCTGCATACAAATGGCCGTCTGTCAGTGTACTGTGCTGCTCTTAGGCTGTAATCAGGAACTGCTCTGTTCTAATGGAGGGGGGAGGTGTGTTTGTTAGCAGTTCCGACAGGGAAACCAGCATGCAGCGTGCTGAATACTAAACAGTCCCACTATTTTATTCAATACTCTGAGATGCCATTCATTTCAGATTGACCTGAATGTTGCTTAGTGCTGTCTTTTTCGCTTCAGGAATTTATATGAAACCAATGATTAGTATACCAGATTTTAGTACGGTGTTGTATGTTTACCAGTCTATACTGTGTGGGATGTATACGTATTTTTGCTAATAATTAGCGGTTCGATTTATATGATCTGTTTATTGTGTGTGTGTTGCGTGGGGGTTTAGACTCTTGGCTGATGAAGGACATGAGATGATAATTCCTCTTTAATCTTCATTACTTATCGTGCCCCCCTCGCTCCTCCTCCTCCTCCCAGGTATGCTGGTGGTAAACGTGACCTGGAGAAACAAAACCTATGTGGGAACCCTCCTTGACTGCACAAGGCACGACTGGGCCCCGCCAAGGTAAGCATACAGTAACTCAAATACACACACACACTCACTCAAAACATACAAACCCACGCATGCACACACGTTCAAACAGAACATGCGGTCTGGTCTGTCAGACACTTGAAAATAGACAGATATTGGTATGAAGGGCCTCTGGGGCAGATTTTCCCCCATAGCTTTTCCTGTCCTCGGAGCCAGCCGTTATGAATGAAATATCATAGGGTAACGTCTCAGAAGCCCCCCCCCCCCCGGCTGACACAGGAGTTTTGAAATGCAACATCAGGGGTTGGATAGATTTTTCTCCTCTGCCATCGTTCCTGTCAAGAGGCACCATACTGCTGGCTGAGCCTTTCACAGACTTCGACTAAACACGTGCAATGACTGTGTGCAAGCAGCAGCAGCGCAAGTCTCCTATGCTTATGCACGAGTGAAGTGAGTTCGGGAAAAACTGAAAGTATCTCATAAATAGTTTCCCCATACAAACTTTTTATCTCTCACAATCAAATAGGCTTCCCAAAAATAACATGGTGAACGTTTATTGTGATTGACAATTTTTGTGCGTTTATCAGAATCCCGTCAGGTAGCCTGATTTCAGATGTGTCATGTAAAACAAAGGTTCTTAGAGAAATCGTTCTTCTTGCAAAGCATTTCTGACACTGCCCGAACTTAAGCGTCAGACCTTAGACCCTGTCACAATGAACGAGCCAAGACGTTTACGACCTAAGAATTTGCCCACGACGTGGAAATGTTGTCTGGGACGGCAAAATCGTGGCAGAAGACGGCTAGAATTGTATGCTCTGTTCTGTCCTTAAGGCCCATGCATCCGACAGAGAGAGAGAGAGCGAAACAATATTTTATGGACTGGACATTTTGTGCTGCTTTGGTGGAATTCTCCACTCTGTCTGGCCTACAATCCTCTCTTGAGTTCTGTATATACCATATTTATATACCGTCAATAGACGATGCTATCATAATATTCCCCAACCCTACAGTGAATATGCAAATATAAAGAGTCGATGGGTAATTGTTTCACCATGTGTTGGTAAGTAAGATTAACAATTGCTATAGTGCTGTAAGCAATCGTCCTTCATCTCCATAGCTTTGTGTGCCCCACAGTAATCTTCTCATGCCATTTAACTGTGTATTCATCCATAATCCAGGTTGCATTTTGTCAGTGGTTCATGTAGAAAAAGCCCAGCCTCACATGCCATCGTCCCAGATCAGATCTGCACTGCAGCCGCCTTTCCTGCCGTGCAACACGTCTTTTGATAGAGCTCTGTGACTCTTCTCTCTCGGTCTCTCTCGCTCTGTTCCCTGTTGGCTGGTGTGTAAAGGGGGGGATGTTATCTCTTCCTATCTGATCAGTTGCCACGTCACCCTGGCCTAATCTGTCCGAGCCCCGTGGCGCTTGGCGATCTGTCAGAACACACTGGGCTGTCGGGATTGGGGGGGATAACGAGAGGATCAGAATCCGGCACACGTCCGGGGCCTGTTAAAAAAAATACAAATAAAAAAGAGCCCTCTGGAATCGGTGCGGTGATATTAGAGAGAGAGATGCAACGGGATTGAGTCGTTCACCACCTTTCACTTGTATATTTTTTTTATGTGAGAGAGAGACTTTCTTATGCCACGATTTTGCGGTCCCAGACAACATTTCTGCATCTTGGGCAAATTCTTAGGTCGTAAACGATTGTCTGACGATTACGTTCTGTCAGTGTCAGAAATGTTGAGCCTTTATCGTGTATTGTAGCTGGTATTACGAGCCGTTCCCGGTGACTGACCAATAGAGACACTGCTGGTACTGAGTATGCATACATTAATATGATTCTTGTGAATAGTCAGATTAATGTAATAGTTTGATTAAAACGTTTACATGCTTTTCAAGAAGAATGATTTCCCTAATAATCTTGTTTACATGACACATCTGAAATCAGGCTACCTGATGGGATTTTGATAAATGCACAAAATTGTCAATCAAAATAAACGTTCACCGTGTTATTTTTGGGAAGCCTATTTGATTCTGAGTTTGGACATAAAAAGTGAAAGGGAGAGAGAGAGAAAGAGGGGCATTCCCATCTGAGTGTCTCTCTGCTGACCGAGAATGGCAACGGGATTGAGCGCGCTCAATTGAGTGGTTCAACACCTTTGGCTTGTATTGTTTCATATCAGCTGTGACAGTTCCTTATGGCTGTTGGGGATTTCAGGAGGGCAGTGAGTTCTCTGGTTGGAGGAGGAGGGGGGCGCTAATGGCCAATAGGTCTAATTCTCTGGTTTCGGTTCTCTTAGGTTCTGTGAGTCCCCCACCAGCGACTTGGAGATGAGGAACGGCCGGGGCCGGGGGAAGAGGATGAGGCCTAACGGCAACACGCCTGTCAACGAGAACAGCAACTCCTCAGACAACAAAGGCAGCGGCACCAGCAAGACGCGCGCCGCCAATAACAGCAGCAAGAGCCGGCGGGGCAGCCAGACGTCGTCGGAGCGCCGCACACCGCCCAACAGCAACACGGAGGATGTCAAGGCCAGCTCGTCGTCGGCCAACAAGCGCAAGAACAAGCCCGCCTCGGACATGGAGCCAAACTCCAGCTCTGAGGACACCAAGGGCAGCAAGCGCATGCGCACCAACTCCAACAGCGGGCCCAGAGGAGTGCCCCACCTGCCCCACATCGTCCTCCCCAGCATTCCCACCATTAAGGCAGAGCCCCTTCCCCCGCCACAACTCGACCGCAACTGCCCTTCGCCGGTGCTCATCGACTGCCCGCACCCCAACTGCAACAAGAAATACAAGCACATCAACGGCCTCAAGTACCACCAGGCCCGCGCCCACAACGACGATGACATGAAGTTGGACATGGATGGGGACAGTGAGTACGGAGAGGACTCCACTCTCCACCCCGATCCGGGCAGCTGCAACGGTGCCTCCATCTCTCAGAAGGGCTGCTTGTCCCCGGCCCGCTCAGTCACACCCAAGGGCAGGGGCTTCGAGGCCCAGACTCCATCGCCCTCCTCTGGGAAGTTTGGCTCCAAGCAGAGTAAAAAGAAGCCCTGCGAGGCCGACCCAGAGGCAGTTGGCATGGCCATAGACGGCTGCGAAGACGGGCCCTGCCTAACAGATGAGGCCAGCAATGACGGCATGGACGACAAGAAAGACAGGGCCAAGAAGACGGGTAGCGGCTCCAAGGTGGACAAGCTGTCCCAGAAGGGCATGAAGTCAGCGCGTCCCATCGCCACTGCCATACCACCTCAGCAGCTGTACTCCCTACAGACGGCCGGCGGCTTCCTTGCAGCCAGCCCCGGCTCCACCCCTGCCTTGGGCTCAGTGGTTCAGTCCATTCCCAAGAGCCCGCAGCTGAAAGCCATCCAGCCCAAGCCCTCGGCCCCGGGAGACCCCTCGTCTGTGAACCCAGCTCTGAGCGGCTCGAAGGACAAGAAGAAGAAAGACAAGAAGAAGAAAGAGGCGGGAAAGGAGGGAGACAGCCCCAAAGGGCTAGGGAAAGGGGGGAAGCCGGAAGAAGGCAAGAGCCCATACTCTGAATCCTCGGACCCGGGGAGCAAAGGTGATGGACTCCTGAATGGCTCATCGGACCCCCACCAGAGCCGGCTGGCCAGCATCAAGGCAGAGGCGGACAAGATCTACAGCTTCACCGACAACGCCCCCAGTCCATCCATCGGTGTGGCCAGCAGGATAGAGGCTGGAGGCATGGCCCAACCCCTCACCCCGCTCCACGTGGTCACGCAGAACGGAGCCGACAATTCCTCAGTGAAGACCAACAGCCCGGCCTACTCGGACATCTCAGATGCGGGCGAGGACGGCGAAGGTCGGGTGGAGGGCGCCAAGGGCATCAAGTCCGAGGAGCAGGCTATCCGAGAGGGGGCCAAGAAGGCCCTGTTCCCCGCCCAAACGCCCAGCAAGGAGTCCCCCTACTACCCCGGCTACGAGACCTACTACTCCCCGAACTACGCCAACCCCAACCCCAGCCCGGGGGTGTCGGTCACGGGGGCCACACTGCAGGAGGGGGCCCAGGTCAAGGTAAAGAAAGAGGAGCAGGAGGAGCCAGGCGATGAGGACCGTAAGGTCAAGCAGGAGCTGCAGGAGGACCGTAAGCCTGAGATGGGTGCCTCTGGACCGGGGCAACAGCAGCAGGCCTCAGTCATCCAGCAGCGCTCCAACATGTATATGCAGCCTCTCTACTACAACCAGTATGCCTACGTTCCCCCGTACGCCTACCACCCGGACCAGGCCTACCACAACCACCTGATGAACACTAACCCAGCCTACCGGCAGCAGTACGACGAGAGGCAGCGGCAGGCAGCAGCCGAGCAGCACCGCGCCGCCGAGAAGAAATCGGACGCTGCTGGAAAGGACAGGGATCGAGAGGGCTCCTCGGGGAAGGAGCAAAGTGAGGAATGGAAGCAGAAGGCTTCGGTGCCCCCCACCCTCTCCAAGGCCCCCAGTCTCACAGATTTGGGCAAAGGAGGGCCACCCCAGGGCAAGCTGTCCAAAGATCCCTCGTCTTCCTTGGAGCAGGCCAAGTCATCGGTCATCATGCCCAAGGGTGAGGATGCCAAGGCACCGGCCCAGCAGGCCGAGGGGCTGAAGATGAAGCTGAGCGAGGGAGGGCACCATGGGAAGAGGGAGGAGCTCAAGGCGGGCATGGAGTCGGGCAGGCCCTCGGCCATGGAGCAGGGCATGTGGTACAGACAGGTAACATGACCCAGCTTTGTTTGAATCTGTTGATTTTGATTGGATGTTTTAACGTAATGAGCCACCCATTCAAAATATGCAGTATACATTTTTTGTTGTTGTGTATTTTGGGAAATGTTTGAGTGAATTTTAAAAAATGTGTAAGACACAACTGTTGAGATATTGTCTGTAATGAGATATATGTTGTGGTGTTTTCAGGAGCCTGACTCTCGGCTGTGGCCTTACGTTTACCCCAGCAAGTACCCTGATGCCCAGAAACCACAGGACGAGGAGCGGTGGAAAGAGGAACGCGACAGGGAACGGGAAAGAGACCGAGATCGAGCAGACCGAGAGAGGGACAGGGACCGAGACAACCGAGACAGGGAACGGGACCGAGACAGAGACCGAAAGGGCAAGGAGGGCAGGGATGAGAGGGCTCGGTCCAAAGACGCCACCCCCAAGGAGGAGATCAAAGAGGTGGCTGAGCCCCGGTCGTCGTTGGCGGCCTCTGAGGAGCACCGGGGGATGGTGAAGGACCCGAGGGCCACTGCTGCCCACATGCAGTTCTCCTCTCCTCTGGCCCAGCACCAGGGCTACATTCCCTACATGCACGGAGCCTACGGCTACGGCCAGGGCTATGACCCCAGCCACCCGGGCTACCGCGGGATGCCCTCGGTCATGATGCAGAACTATCCTGGTAAGAGTTAATGCCTTGGGATACATACACCTCTTCCAATGGGATTGTATTTTCACTCTGTACTATGATATGTACAAAAATGACTTGGTGTATTAATTCCTGACATTTCCTGCTTTGATTGTAAATGGAAACGTGGAATCGACTCGTGTCATGGTGTCTAACCACCTCTGTCACCCCCAGGTTCCTACTTCTCCTTCTCTCCCTATGGCAGTAAAATGGGGCCAGGCGAAGAGGGCGGCGAGAAGGCGTCGCGCGCCAGCCCCACGGTCAGCGGCAAGTCCGCCTCGGAGGCCAAGGCCCTGGACATCCTTCACCAGCACGCCAGCCAGTACAAGAGCAAGTCGCCGACAGTCGGCGACAAAACCCCCTTGCACGAACGGGAACGGGAGCGCGCCGCTTCCGAACGAGACCGAGACATGGACCGGCCGCGCTCCTCGCCCTCGCAGCGCATCCTGCCTTCCCATCACCACCTGGGCTACCCGCTTCTCTCGGGGCAGTACGACCTGTCCTATGCCACAGGTGAGTAACGGATAGACGCCGACAAACGGGCTCAAGCACACGGAACACATCTCTCTCTGCCTTTGGTGTTCAATTAGCTAACTGCTCAAATGGAGCGCTTTTCTATGCTAATCACATCTGTCAAATTATATAACTTTGCAAGGCCCTTTTCTCCCACCTAAGGTACTATAGAAAAGGTACAGTAGTAACACGCAATCCATGAGTAGCCAAACTTGGTGTAGGAGTGTATTGACAAACGTTGGAGTCATTAGTAGTATATGGAGGCGTATCTAATGTTAGCTCTTCCTTCACAGGTCTCTCCTCATCAGCCATTGTTGCTAGTCAGCAAGCCTCCGCCCCCTCCATGTACCCCCCTGCACGGAGGTGAGAATGGTAAGCAAGAACCAGAACCCCTTCACAGCTCCAGAGGACAAAAAATGCTGCATACACACACACACTTCTTCCTGGTGTTTAAACATGGTCATTTTTCTGAAGCTAGTACCTTAGTCAAAGCTGCTACTGACTACTAGAAGGATTTCCAGTTGTTTGATGACAAACATACATTGCATTCTATGGTGCCCTCTGCTGGACACAATATGAACGAACGTCAACTACATTTTATTCCAAGCATCATTCGAGAAAACAGAATGTGTGATTCTCCGTAGGGCGTTACTACAATATAGGCTTGATTTAAGCCATGCTAAATACAGGCCAATCATCTTGTTGCATGTGGATTTTAAAATTCTTGCCGTTGCTGTTGTATAACTCTCCCTGTGTCTTTTTTTTCCCCCCACAGGGAGACCTGATTGGCTGACCTCAACCTTGCCTGGAGCCATGTGACTGGATCACATGAGGAAGCGTGCTGCGGCGCTCGTTTTTAGACATCAGTTCAATGGTGTTTGTTGTACTTTTAGTTGATTTTGCCTGGTTGTTCCGGCTGATCTGGTTCCTCCTCCCTCAGCTTCATTGGTGGCCACCCCCACAGCAAGGCTTCCTGGGGCTTGGTTGAGGGCTCACCGAGCCCACCTCCTCTGGTACCGCGCGGTCAACCAACCACCCACCCAGCCAGTCCATTGACTCCTTTGCACTGCTGAGACATTCACAGGAAGGACTAAAAGGCCTGAAAAAAAGGCCTGATGAGACTGGCATGTTCTGATGGGGTGAGGCCCATCGACTGCCATTTTGGAACTAGAGAGTGCAAAAGGGAGAGGAGGTTGATCAGAAACAAACTGGATTAAGTTTGAAATCACTACATGGAAATATGGACTTAATGGATTGTTCACGGATCCTGGGCCTTAGCGTAATAGAGTTGCAGCTTAACTTGAGGAAGTCGGTTGTTTCGTCCATCCACCAACCTACCCACTGACCCTGAGGACATCTTGAGACATTCATTGCAATGGACCCATTTTTTTATTTTTTTTCGGTTGTGTTTTTTTGGGGGGGGGTGGTTGTTGTTTGGGCCAGAGGAGGGACCTACTGGTGTCCTCATGCCTCTCCACCACTCTGGGCTTTCTATGCAAGCCAAAGCTGCTCATCTCCATACACTGACAGAAACAGCCCTCCTCTCTGTCTGTTCAGTTTCAGGGGGAGGAACTTTCAAGTTCACAATGGGGTTTTTTTTTGTGAAAAGTTATCATCCGCCTACTTGAGTTTGTTCAGAGAGTAAACAATATCCGTGTTAGTTTTTTTTGTTGCTTTTTTTTTTTTGTATGAGGCTCTTGTGAGTTGTTCATTCCACGTCTTGGCTTGACTACCCTGTTTCCATCTCACTCTGACCCAGTAAGGAAACTCCCTTGGCTGTTTGCTGCTGCTTCGAACACTACTGGCCTCCCAGTGGCGTCGGCGGGCGGCAGCTGTGTCGCGGTTTTCCTTTTCCAAAGGGTCATCCAGTTTACAAAGCAGCACCAATGCATCCGCTACGGCTACAGTTCCCAGCTGCTCAGCGAGGGCCCCGCCTTAGAGGGAGAGGACACATCTGTGCCAGGAGGTATTTTGGCTCCGAGAGAGAAGAGGAACGGAGGGGGGAGGAGAGGAGTACAGATGCACCATTCAGGGGCTCTCCAAGCTCTGTGACCCGGAAAGGGAAGGAGAAAGATGCACTGAAAGGCCGTCTGGATTCTTCAGATGCGGCCTCTGGTTCTATAGAACCATCTATCCAAGCCATCCATCCTCACTGGACACTGCAGAGGCTGGAAGAGGAGAGAGGGCCCATAGAGCCATCCATCCAGCTCCTACAGTACATATGGCATTTGTTTTGGCTGTTGTGGGCCCCAAGTGTCAGTTTGTGGACATGGAAGCTGTCTGGAACCCACAGGACTTTGTATGTGAACAGTTGGCAACTGTCTGCAAGCCACAATCTGGCTACTGCTGCTAGTCTCTCACCAAACTGCATCATGGGATGGCCGCAGTCCTCCCTCATCAGTGGACATCTAAGAACACAGAGGGAGGCTCTCGCCGGGCACTCTCCAGAGCTGTCGATGGATGCTCAGTAGATATGGCAGCTGCTGCACTCGCTATCCCTCTGATCTAGTGTGTAGTGCTGGAGAGACAGGCAGCTCACTCCTGTATATTTATTAGAGGACTCTTAGTCACGGAGTGCTGTGTTACTGGGAGTTGGCACATGCCCCTGTACTATATTTGGTGAATGAAAGCAATTGTGAAATGGAATCTCTCCTGCAGGCCCACATCCCCTCCCATCATATCTCTCTCTCCTTTCCAACTATCTCTGTCGTGTGTGTGTGTGTGTGTGTGTGTGTGTGTGTGTGTGTGTGTGTGTGTGTTGTGTGTGTGTGTGTGTGTGTGGTGTGTGTGTGTGTGTGTGTGTGTGTGTGTGTGGTGTGTGTGCGCCTGCATGGTGTAAGACGGCACTGTAACGCGTTAGCCCAACACATAGTCCTTCCCAGCGGAGCAAGCCGTGTGCACGTTTGCTTTGGGACACTTCCTATCAGCTCTCTCTCTTTTTCCCACACGCACTCACTATTGTGGTTTTCTGTATATAGTGTACAGAGGAATTATTTTAAAAAGGTTTGTTCGATGCTATTGAAAAAATGTCCTACTTTTTATTTTTTGGGGGTCTGTTAGCCTTCTCTTTTTTCCCTAGCATTCTTGATATAATATGACAAACTGTAGCTGGCGTAACAGCTTTAGAATTGAAGTGTTGTGATAATTTTTACCCCTCCCTCCCTGGACCCCACCCCTTCAGAAGCTTGTTGTCCCGCCTCGAAGCCCATGACGCCATTTTACTCCCTTCTTCGCGCACGTTCCCAAGCCGCCTCGAGGAAAACAATGTCACATTTCCACATGCCATTGTGACCGGCACTCCTTTGTTGTCGTTGTTTTTCGGTTCCACGAGATGCTGCTCGTGAATGCAGTTTGTTGGCTGGGAGTTGGTACATGATTACTTTCTGCCGTGATAGACAAAGTAGAGGACGGGAGCGAGACGGGCTGAGAGCAGAGCAGCTGTCTAGAGGGTTGATAGAGAGGTAAAACACAGCAGATTCTCCCACCCGGTCCACTCCTCTCCCGTTTAATGGTGCCCATCGATCCCAACACCGCCGCACAGCACCCGCCCCGCCCGCTAAAAACAGTCAATCTGATTCGCTCTGATGCTTTTATTACCCTTCATGGATCCGGCTTGCTCGGGAGCGCAGCACGGAAAGTCTGAAATAATAAATTAGATTTGTGGTTTTTGTATTGTTGTGTGATTTAGGGCCGGGTCAAAATTTACGTTGGGGTGGGGTCGGATATAGAGGAGGGTTGTGTGTTTTTTTTACTGGGCACAGGGGAGGGTAGTTTACATTCTCCATTTAGCAGCTTTTACTATATCATTTCTTCCATCCTAGCCAAATGTCCTCATCTGCTTGCATGTCAAGGTGTTTCGGTACTTCTTTTATGCACTACGTTTTTCCATGTGCTAACTTCTTACTGTACCACAGGTCAGTATAGTCTAACAGTATATCCTTCCCTCTATTCACCATTCATAGTGACAATAATGGTAGGTTGATCGTTTGTCCAGATCTGGTTAACTAGCAATCATACCACACATAAAATTATTCAAAGCAGCACCAATTCTCTATATAAATCCACAAGAACATAAAGGAATAGCTGATAGGCAGCGGAGAGGCCAGGTGTCTCATTGCACATGAAATAACAGTCAAGACATGATGCTCCCCTATAGATCTTGTTTAGGGACAATAAAAATGATCCTACCCTAGACTAGCTTACAACGCCACAATGCATTGAAGAATTGCATTAATGTTTTCAAGCGACTACAACATTCTAGTCTAGGCTGTAAACTGTAGTGAAAATGTCATTTCGATAACGCCCCTGTTTATATGAATGTTTTCATCCCATTTGGACCAGTTGTGGGTCTAGAAAAGCACAGTAGCAGGCCAGTCTAGCTGTACTTTCTCCTTCTGGTACCGAATGCGCTGTCTGTTGCGGATCATCAATCTCCCAAGTGGTCCTATAATAATGTAGCCACATGGGCCTATGCTCCCAGCAGGCCCAGTGATTCAGGAAAGATTCACCTGCGTTCTGCCTCCTCTCTGATCCGAACGGCTATTCCTCGCGCAACTAGAACCATAGCGCTTCAATATAACCTAAATGTTTGTCATTTAACTTTTTAAATGTATTACCTTTTATGTGTGGCATAAACACAACCAGTCACAACGTTTCAATCTGATTAGGCTACTTCAAAAGTCTCCCGTAGGATACCTGCACACATTCATCCACTCCACTCTAATATAATTCCGGCATCCGAACTGCGCACTGGCTATTTTTATTTCATTTAACCTTTTATTTAACTAGGTAAGTCAGTTAAGAACAAATTCTTATTTACAATGCCGGCCTACCCCGGCCAAACCCTGACCCGGACGATGCTGGGCCAATTGTGCGCCGCCCTATTGGACTCTCAATCACTGCCGGTTGTGATACACCCTGGAATCGAACCAGGGTCTGTAGTGACGCCTCTAGCACTGAGATGCAGTGCCTTAGACCGCTGCGTCACTCGGGAGCCCATTTGAAGAATAGAAAGAATAGAAAGAGCCATCTGTTACAAAACACCAAAATGTTTAATAACATTCGGAGATTGTCAAGCCAAGCCTTCAATACTGGGTACAACATAGGGAAGGATGCATTTTCTGTTTGTCGAGATTGACATAATCCATTTAATTTTGGTGTTGGGTGTTGAAAACACAAAACATGATGTTGAAGGGCCCGAAATTGGTAATCCGTGTGCAGTTATGCTTTGCTTATTGGTTGTGTGGTGCATTGGCACAGAAACCTGTTGGTGGACAATTAGTTGCATATATTTTCTATAAATATAGCATCAAAATGTTGAAAATCTGATTTCCCCCTAGCTGATCATTGTCTGCCAGACTCTGATTGTAGTTTAATGAGACCGGCAGGGAGAATCTCGTCCGTGGTGGTCGGCAAACCCTGAACCATCTGGCCCGTAGCCCTGCGTGACATCGACTGTGCTGTAAAAGTATGCTAAAGTGGTAGAGTCGATATCCCCGTTTATAAAGACGGGTCGCTACATTTATTATTATTTGTGGTTGTAATCTTTTAATGGGAGGGATAATTCAAGGGTGTGCAATTTTTTTTTTAAAGTGCAAGGTGAGTGTCGTGAAAAGGTTTTTTTACGTTGGGGGAGGGGGGGTGCATTTTTCTCTCACCACATGACTGTTGATGCTCAGCCATGATTGGATACTGGCACAGATTTTTCACCGTCGATTTTTCTGTTGTTGACATGTGTCCATAATACAATGGGGGAGGAGCTAGTGTTTTGTTTTTAATCAGTCTGTACAGAGTGAGACGGAAGGTGGGTGAGGTCATATAGTAATAATGTCATTTTCTGCTGTTCTACATCTCATTGTTAAACCAGATACCCTGTGCTGGTGGCAGGCTGTTAAAAAATGATGAGGGGAAGAAGAAAAAAAGCACTTGATTTTATTTTTCGAGAATCTAGTTTGCGGATCATTTTTTTTTGTACGTTGACACCCGCCAGCCAGAGAAATGACTTGTTGATCATACGCCCACGGCAGCCATTGTTGAGGCGTTGTCTCAAATGGTGCTTGGGTAGTCGATCCTTGTGTTCCTCCCACAGGGGGAGGAGGGAATGTTCTTGTGTAGGATGTCCTCTTCCTGTTCTCTATTCATAACCCTGCCCCCTAAACCCCCCTGCCCTATCACACTCAGCCCCGCCCCCAGAGCAGTGGCTCGGTATCAGTCATCGGTATCAGTCATCGGTATCAGTCATCGGTATCAGTCATCGGTATCAGTCATCGGTATCAGTCATCGGTATCAGTCATCGGNGGTATCAGTCATCGGTATCAGTCATCGGTATCAGTCATCGGTATCAGTCATCGGTATCAGTCATCGGTATCAGTCATCGGTATCAGTCATCGGTACTTGAAAGAAAGATGTTTACAGCTTTTTTTATTGCTATGTTTTGTTTTGGTTCATCCCACACCTCTTCTTCTCCCCCGCTGTCCTTTCCCCAAGGGTTTCTCTCTTATGTAAAGTGTACATTGCCACGTTTCTTTTTTTTTTTATACAATACTGTAACTTGCCTTTGTACATTTAGGCAAAAAATAAATCTTTTTATGAGACAATCACTCCTGTCCCGTCTGTCTTGTCTTTTTTCCCCACAGGAAAGTAAAGGGCACGTGGATCACCGTAGGTATTGCTGTTGGGGAAACACAGGTGCACCAACCTATCAGATTATAAGGTTATTTTCCAACATTCTGGTACTTGCTTGTGTTCAAAAATGGTTCACCATGCCAACAAAATCCGCCGACACTTACTAACTACAGGCACACTTATATACTTATGGTGCATTTTAACGCTTGTTATAAGTTGTCATAATTCATAAATAGTTCTAACATCCTTACAATACATCACTATGATGCATTATATGACCAAAGTGCATAATGCATCATAGATCCAACTTGAAAATAGTGTTATAGGTGAACGCATACAATGCAATGTTGTATTACCCAACTCAGTGGGTTGGTTACCCTATACACGTATCCAGTAGGGCTATGATGCACCAGAGGGATGATGTATTATCAAGATGTTACTAATTATGAGTTGTTATGAAGCAGCTTTTATCATGCATTATAAGTGTACCATAAGGCATTGTCAATGCACTTTCAAGGCGTGTGTGCATCATCGAAAGCGTTACCCGAAGTCCACTACGTTTATCCATTTTTAACTTCATTGTTATTCAGTTGGGCACTGGTGATACATTTTGTGATGCAGTAGCGCACGTTGACCACAGAGGGGCTCTGGCTTACCGACAGTTCTCCTCTCCATCCAAGTTGTGAGAGCTGTTCGGGCATCCGACGGGCTGCACGCTAATGGTTTGCTTTGAAAGGAATGCTATCCACGCACACTGCACACTATAAAAGTGAGTTTGAAGGATATGAGCCACACTGTTTTCTTAGTCTAGTTGGGGATTTGTCAGCTCAATACCAGGCTTCTATTCAGCTTTTTGAGAAATCAGGTGACCAAGCCTGACTGGCTCAAGATAAAAGCACATTGCAAACACTCCAGCCTTCGTGCACAGCGGTTGCTATGGAGACACTGTTGAAAGTGGATGGGATGAAGGAAGCCCTGTACCTGAATGAATGACCTACCCTGAGCGCAGTCTCAAGAGAATACCCCTACTGTAGGCTACTGGAGTCTTTGCCTCTGGCTGTGGTGAATGAAATGGTGTTTAACTTGCCAATAAATATTTGAGCGTTTTTTTTCCCCTCATGCCTAACTGAGAAGGAAATGTGTGCTTTAAACCAAATAAAAATGACTGGTTTGTATGTTTATAGTATATAGATGCATTTCCACAGACGCATCACTAATGTAGGCATGGTTCTTAAAATGATTTGTTTTGATTCAGCAGAATCTCATAAGCTCGAAGAATCAATCACACAGGTCTGTCAGAGACAGACGTGCCGAGCCCCTCCCCTCATAAGGAGCCACTCGCCCGCCCTCTGGTCATTCTTACCTCTTCCTCGCAAACAGTACTAAGCTCATTCCAAAATCACGCCCTCGACTCTCCATTTGCCCAAGTGTCCCAAAGCTGAGGGAGTGAAAAATGTTGAAGGTGTGTAGGAGCTACACTGAACAAAAATATAAACACAACATGTAACAATTTCAAAGATTTTGCTGAGTTAGTCAATATAAGTCAATTGAAATAATTGAATTAGGCCCTAATCTATATATTTCACATGACTGGGAATACAGTCATCCGCCGCCATCACATCATGTTTCAGCACGATAATGCACAGCCCCATGTCGCAAGGATCTGTACACAATTCCTGGAAGCTGAAAATGTCCCAGAAAACCAGTCAGTATCTGGTGTGACCACCATTTGCCTGAAGCAGCGAGACACATCTCCTTCGCATAGAGTTGATCAGGCTGTTGATTATGGCCTGTGGGATGTTGTTCCACTCCGCTTCAATGGCTGTATGAAGTTGCTGGATATTGGCGGGAACTGGAACACGCTTTCGTACACCTCGATCCAGAGCATCCCAAACATTGTCAATGGGTGACATGTCTGGTGAGTATTTAGGCCATGGAAGAACTGGGACATTTTCAGCTTCCAGGAATTGTGTACAGATCCTTGCGACATGGGGCTGTGCATTATCGTGCTGAAACATGATGTGATGGCGGCGGATGAACGGCACGACAATGGGCCTCAGGATCTCGTCACGGTATCTCTGCATTTAAATTTCCATGGATAAAATGCAATTGTGTCCGTAGCTTATGCCTGCCCATACCTTTCTGTACGGGCGTTGAACGTTACCTCCCTACAGTTGGCTTACCATGCCGATTTGATACTATAGATGCATCATCTAGCTATGTTTTGTTACGTCACGGAAAATGTTCTCATAACACATAAACTGTCCAGTCTTGCTGATGATCCTACAATGTGATTTTCTGGATTGTAGACCACACTATCTACCTAGAGAGTTTTCATCTATATTCTTCGGCGCTGTCTATTAACCACCACAAACTGATGCTGGCACTAAGACCGCACTCAATGAGCTGTATACGGCCATAAGCAAACAAGAAAATGCTCATCCAGAGGCGACGCTCCTTGTGGCCGGGGAATTTAATGCAGGGTAATGTAAATCCTTTTTAATCTAATTTCTACCAGCATGTTAAACGTGCAGCCAGAGGGAAAAAAACTCGAGACCACCTTTACTCCACACACAGAGTGTCACGCATACTCCCTCTCCGGCCTCTAGGTCATCAGGCTGCTGATTATCCCGCACACCTGTCACCATCGTCTCGCTCACCAGTGCCTCATAACACTCACCTGGACGCCATCACCTCCTTGATTACCTGCCCTATATATGCCACTCCCTTTGGTTCCTTCCCCAGGCGTCATTGTTTCTGTTTCATGTCTGTGCAATGTTCGAGTTTCTTGTTTTGTATTATGTTCCGTTTATTTTATTAAAACACTCACTTCCTGAACTTGCTTCCCGACTCTTAGCACAGTTGTTACAGAATAACACCTCACCTAAGGGAAGCATCAGGGAGTGTTTTGTTGTTGTTTTTGTGTCAGAGTAAATGACGTCGGATCCGGGAACTGCTATAGACTCTCATGCCAGATCGCCAGGCTCCCCTGCCTCAGCCGGCTCGTCGGGCTTTCATGCCTCCGCCGGATCGCCAGGCTCCCGCGCCTCAGCTGACTCGACAGGTTCCCGTGCATCAGCTGGCGTGACAGGTTCCCGTGCATCAGCAGGGGTGACCGGTCCGTGCCTGATCCCCGGGTTCGTCCCCTTTGATGGCATCCTGCGGATGGAGCCGCGCACCGAGGAGGGGGTACTGTCACGTTTTGGCCGGGGAATTTAATGCAGGGTATGGCCTTTAGGTCAACAGGCTGCTGATTATCCCGCACACCTGTCACCATTGTCTCGCGCACCAGCGCCTCATGACACTCACCTGGACTCCATCACCTCCTTGATTATCTTCCCTATATCTGTCACTCTCCTTGATTCTTTCCTCAGCTGTTATTGACTCTGTTTTCATGTCGGTGAGTTGTTTGTGTTTAGTTTAGTTTATTGAAAACACTAACTCCCTGAACTTGCCTCCGACTCTCAGTGCACTCGTTACACAGAGACGCGTACAAAGCTCTCCCTCCATTTGACAAATCTGACCATAATTCTATCCTCCTGATTCCTGCTTACAAGCAAAAATTAAGCAGGAAGCACCAGTGACTCAGTCTATAAAAAAGTGGTCAGACGAAACAGATGCTAAGCTACAGGACTGTTTTGCTAATCACAGACTGGAATATGTTCCGGGATTCTTCCGATGGCATTGAGGAGTACACCACATCAGTCACTGGCTTCATCAATAAGTGCATCGATGACGTCGTCCCCACAATGACTGTACGTACAAACCCCAACCAGAAGCCATGGATTACAGGCAACATTCGCACTGAGCTAAAGGCAAGAGCTGCCACTATCAAGGAGCAGGACTCTTAACCCGGAAGCTTATAAGAAATCCTGCTATGCCCTCCAAAGAACCATCAAAGAAGCACAGCATCAATACAGGACTAAGATCGAATCGTACTACACCGACTCCGACGCACCTCGGATATGGCAGGGCTTGCAAACTATTACAAACTACAAAGGGAAGCACAGCAGAGAGCTGCCCAGTGACACGAGCCTACCAGACGAACTAAATTACGTCTATGCTCGCTTCGGGGCAAGTAACACTGAAATATGCATGAGAGCATCAGCTGTTCCGGATGTGTGATCACGCTCCCAGCAGCCAATGTGAGTAAGACCTTTAAACAGGTCAACATTCGCAGGGCCAGACAGATTACCAGGATGTGTACTCCGAGCATGCGCTGACCAACTGGCAAGTGTCTTCGTTGACATTTTCATCCTCTCCCTGTCTGAGTCTGTAATACCAACATTTAACCTGCCTAAATGACTACCGATCCGTAGCACTCACATCTGTAGCCATGAAGTGCTTTGAAAGGCTCGTCATGGCTCACATCAACACCATTATCCCAGAAACCCTAGACTCATTCCAATTTGCATACCGCCCCAACAGATCCACAGATGATGCAATCTGTATTGCACTCCACACTGCCCTTTCACACCTGGACAAAAGGAAAGGCCCTCAAAGCTCATCACTAAGCTAAGGACTTTGGGACTAAACACCTCCCTCTGCAACTGGATCCTGGACTTCATGACGTGCTGCCCCCCGGTGGTAAGTGTAGGTAACAACACATCCGACACGCTGATCCTCAACACGGGGGCCCCTCAGGGGTGCATGCTCAGTCCCCTCCTGTACTCCCTGTTCACTCATGACTGCATTGCCAGGCACGACTTCAACACCAACATTAAGTTTGCTGATGACACAACAGTGGTAGCCTGAACAGCCTGATCACCAACAACGACGAGACAGCCTATAGGGAGGAGGTCAGAGACCTGACCGTGTGGTGCAAGGACAACAACCTCTCCCTCAACGTGATCAAGACAAAGGAGATGATTGTGGACTACAGGAAAAGGAGGACCGAGCACGCCCCCATTCTCATCGGCGGGGCTGTAGTGGAGCAGGTTGAGAGCTTCAAGTTCCTTAGCGTCCACATCACCAACAAACTAACATGGTCCAAGCACACCAAGACAGTTAGGCCCAGTACATCACTGGGGCCAAGCTTCCTGCCATCCAGGACCTCTATACCAGGCGGTGTCAGAGGAAGGCCCTAAAAAATTTCAAGACTCCAGCCACGCTAGACATAGACTGTTCTCTCTGCAATCGCACGGCAAGCGGTACCGGAGCACCAAGCCTTTGTCCAAGAGGCTTCTAAACAGCTTCTACCCCCAAGCCATAAGACTCCTGAACATCTAATCAAATAGCTACCCAGACTATTTGCATTGCCCCCGCCCCCTCTTTTACACTGATGCTACTCTCTGTTATTATCTCTGCATAGTCACTTGAATAATACTACCTACATGTACATATTACCTAAATTACCTCGACTAACCGGTGCCCCCGCACATTGACTCTGTACCGGTACCCCACGTACAGGTATATAGACTCGCTATTGTTATTTTAATGCTGCTCTTTAACTATTTGTTACTTTTATTTATTTATTATACATTTGGAGGGGGGGTATCTTCTTAAAACTGTATTGTTGGTTAAGTGCTTGTAAGTAAGCATTTTCACTGTAAGGCAGCATTTACTTATAAATTGTTCAATAAACAATTAATCTTTCAGAATGTGTGGCCAGTGTTTGGCACTCGCTATAAGCGGCATGCATTAGTTTAAAAAAGTCACTGCAAAAGATTAAAACATTCTGCCCACACCTCTGCAGAATTGTGATAAAATTTGTGATTGCGCTTTCTTTTAGAAACTGTCATGGCCCAGTTCCAACATCTCCAAATCATACACTCTAAAAATTAGGGGTTCAACAAGGGTTCTTCTAAGATCCTCAAAGTTCTTCGAAGAACCTTAGGGTTCTTGGCACTGAAAATTGCCCCCAAAAGTTTTTTCCAAGAACCCCATAGGAGGTGGGGTTCATCGAGGAACCTCCTTAATTGGTGGGTTTTTTCAGGAACCTAACTGCCCAACAAACATTTGGATTTGAATTTAAAAGAACAGCAGGCACAGGCACTTAACTGAAAAATGTAAAGATCTCCTTCATTTAATGTAAGGTTTGTTCCTTATATGATCTAAATTGATTTTGTTTTATGATGATACCATCTATCATTTCATATTCGTGCAAATCTTTGTAAAACAGAAAATGGACACAATTGACTGGATATCAATCAACGAAGAGGGAAGAGTATATATGCTATAAGAAAGACGGAAAAAGGACTGCCTAATTATGATTCCCAATCAGAGACAACGATAGACAGCTGCCTCTGATTGGGAACCACACTCGGCCGAAAACATAGAAATAAAGAAACTAGAATGCCCACCCTAGTCACACCCTGGCCTAACCAAAATAGAGAATAAAAACCTCTCTATGGCCAGGGCGTGACAGCTTGTTTTATTAAACATCTGTATAATTACTATTTTTTTAGGTTCACAGACTTCACCTTCCCTACACATCTGATGAATATACCAGGAAACCTGTTCGATCACCCTGCACTGCAAAATCATTCTGGCTATGGATACGGAGAATATCAGCACATTAACATCAACACGCCAGAAGATATACCCATTGGACTTAGGGTTCTACTGAGAGTTTACCTCATATTTGGATATTTTATTCTGCTTTGCCATTAAAATCATAATAAACACGGACAACTAAAATATTGTGTTATTGTTATGTGCATTATTAATAATATTAATTATAATAATAGGGGATGGGTAGTTAAAAAATGAACCCCAAAAGGTTCTTCAAAAGGTTCTTTGAGGATCCTTTAAAAGGGGTTCTTAAAAGAACTTAGAGGTTCCCCATAGTTTAAATTTGAAGAACCCCTAAAGGATACTCCAGGAACCTTTTCTTTTTAGAGTTTACAGCAAATGAGGGTCAAACTGTGGCACGCAGCATACAGTATAAGCATGTTTTCATTGATAAAGCAGAGCCATACTATATTTTTGCGCTCATGAACAAGCCTGTGGGGTGTTACAACCCCGCCTGGAAAATGCCCTCCATTCACCTTTAATGGTAACAAAAACTTGTTACCATTAAAGGTGCACTCAAATCCTTGTGTGATATTTTTATGGAAGAGTATTAGGGCCAAGTGAAACAAAAGTAAACAGTGAAGGGTGGTGGTACTTGGATATTTGTTGTTGTTGCATTATAGTACTTTAAAAAAGTGGCAATATTTCAAGAATAAAGTGACAATATTTCAGGGAACAAAGTCCCCCCCAAAAATTGTGAATGAAGTGGCAATATTTCAAGAATAAAGTGGCAATATTTCAAGAATAAACTCGGTGATTTGGTTAACTGCATGTCTCCCTGGCCCCCTGTTGCTGTGCGCCACCGTTGGAATGCCTGCAGTTAGATGACCTGGTGAAACTATATTTTAGAATTGGCTTTAGTAACAAGGAAATTCTTTATTTTTTAGCACATAATAACCCTATTATTATAAGTAGGCCTATTAGGACCTGGAAGAGGTTGTACCACAGATTATTTTCAGAAGGAGGAACCAACCAAACGGACTCGGATGGGGTAGGATTTCATCTGTATGTGTGGTTATATACACAGGTGGGTTGTGTGTGTATGCAGGTGTGTGTACACATTCCAGAGCGAAGGAAAAGCAGCCAACAAGTGCTCAGCATGTGGGAACTCCTTCAAGACTGTTGGAAAAGCAATCCTCATGAAGCTGATTGAGAGAATGCCAAGAGTGTGCAAAGCTGTCACCAAGGCAAAGGGTTGCTATTTTGAAGAAACTCAAATATAAAATATATTTTGACTTGTTTAACACTTTTGTGGTTACTACATGATTCCATATGTGTTATTGATGTCTTGACTATTATTCTGCAATGTAGAAAATCGTAAAAATAAAGAAAAACCCTTGAATGAGTAGGTGTGTCCAAACCTTTGACTGGTACTGTATGTCGAAACGAAAGGTTAACTTACAAATTTGCACAAGTGTAATATGACTCAAGAAATATTGATATAACATGGTTAACTATATAGTCCATGAGTTTGGTGATGTTTGAAGGCAATTGAAGGAAGTTTTAACTAGGGCTGGGTAGTATTGAAGCACAGACTGGTTCTATAATGGTATTTAAATGTTTGGTTTGTTAATTAAGGATTGGTGTCCCGCTAGCGGGACAACTTCCGGTGAAACTGGAGGGCGCGCAATTCAAATAAATAATCATAAATATTATGGATTTTAAACATTTAGGTACATATAAGTGTCTTATATTGGCTGAAAGCTTACATTATTGTTAATCTAACTGCACTGTCCGATTTACAGTAGCTATTATAGCAAAAACCTGCCATGCGATTGCTTGAGGACGGCGCCCCACATCAAAATATCTTTCCACCGGCACAGGTTTCATACATTCACATATAACGATAAAATATTCACTTTTTGAAAATCTTCCTCTGACTTGTCATCCAAAGGGTCCCAGCTATAACATGTAGTGTCGTTTTGTTAGATAAAATCTTTCTTTATATCCCAAAAAGTCAGTTTAGTTGGCGCCATCGATTTGAGTAATCCACTCGTTCAACTTGCAGAGAAAGGAATCTGAAAATCTACCCCTAAAATTAGTTTCAACAAGTCAAAATAGGTTTTTATTTACTCCTCAGATACCCTAAAATGTAATCAAACTATAATATTTCTTTCGGGAAGAAGTATGTTCAATAGGAGGTGCGTAATGTCTTCATGGTGCGCGCAGATATGAATTTCCAAGACTGTGTCCCTCTACTAAAACTGTTATTTCTTATTCGTTTTTGAAGTTACAAGCCTGAAACATTGAACATAGACTGCTGACACCCTGTGGAAGCCATAGGAATTGCATCCAGGGAGATATTTTCAATATGACCTTTCTCTTGAATTTCTAAGAGGATGGTCTCTCAAAAAATAAACAATTCTGGTTGGTTTTTCTTTGGATTCTCTCCTAACATATCTATTGTGTTATATTCTCCTACATTATTTTAACCTTTATACAAACTTCAAAGTGTTTTCTTTCCAATGGTACCAATTATATGCATATCCTGGCTTCAGGGCCTGGCTTCAGGCAGCTTACTTTGGACACGTCATTCAGGCAGGAAGTGGAGTTTTAAATGTGATATGCAGTGTGTATAGTTAACTTCGAGTCATCTCTCTCTGCTCTCTTGCTCTCCATGGGGCTTTCCACACACACCTAGCCCCATCCCCTTTCATTCAAGGAGCGCATTTGTTTATTTGTGTTTTATTAGATATTTATTGAATATTAAAACATACAATCTACCTGCAGTGAAGCCGCTCAACATTTACATTACATTCAGTCATCTAACAGACTCCCATCCAGAGCAACCCACAGAAACAATCAGGGTCAACGCCCTGCCCAAGGGCACGTCGACAGGTCTCCCACCAAGTCAAAACGGAGACCCGAACCAGCGACCTATCGGCCACCGGCCCAAGCTCCCAACCGCCAGGCCACCAACCCTCCAAGATCCCCCCCCCCACCCCACAGTTCCCAGAGAGCTGCACCTCAACCATCCGAAATGCAGAAATGTATGAAAATGCAGGAAAATATTTTTGGTTGAAGTTGATTTGAACAGAATAAAACAATTAAAATAGAGAAAGACTTGAAATCACTTAGAATGTATGTGTTGTCACCCTAGGGTCATGTACTACTCATAAAGCAAAGTGCTGGCTAGCTCTAGGCTATTTGGTTTCAGTTAATGTTAGCTTACATGTTAAATGGTTTATAATTACATGGTTGTAGCATTGTTTAGCACAAGTCATTTATAGATTTTTGGAAATGGAAACTGATAGTACAGTGAGTTATATACAGTACAATGTGAATGTGTAGATGTATGGTGATAGTTTTTTTAACCCAAGACCTTTCATTTTTGATACTGGAATATGGAATGTGAAGAGTTAATTCTGAAATAGAGTTGTTATGTATAATTGATTTTGACAACAAAAAAATATTAACAAAAGTGAACAATATTTTAAAAACTTCTGAATAGTACTAACGTTTCTCCGTCTCATCATTTTACCCTGTTAATTTAGGTATATAATGTGCAAAAGTGCAATATGACAGGTTTATTGTCTGCTGATCACGTCTCAGTACTAGGCGCGTAACACATCAGCGATCATCATCTAATAGGCCTATGATTAGATCAATTGTTATTTCAAGAAAGGGAGAATCTATTCATGAATATTGTGGTGACCTTAACCTAACACCTAGCGACCTCGTCAAGGGGTTTAAACCTCTTGGCGTAACGGTTGAAGGTGTTGGCTTGGCAGTTTCTGGATCGGGTTCGAGTCCAGATTGGGGCTACCCCTGAGTTCGCTACATTGGTGTCCGAAGTGAGAAAGTGGATGTGGGACAATCAGAGAGGAATGTCCACTAGAGGGACTTGGTGTAGAGAACCGTGGGGACACGCTCACCCGAAGGAAGGAGGTAATGAACGACCTTAACCCAACACCCAGCGACCTCGTCAGGGGGTTTGGACCTCTTGGCGTTAAGGTTTTGGCTTAACAGTTACTGGACCCTTGTTCAAGTCTTGGTCAGGGCTAACCCCTGAATTCGCTACAATATATTCAAGCAGTGCCTCAAATTAGCTAGTTTGCGCATGCAGGAGTGGTCCTTGAGTTGCCTCTCATCCCACAGACACTTGTGTAAAACCCCTGCTTCATTGTTCCTTCCTCCCCCAGTCATTGAATAGGCCTATAATTTACTTTCACACTGTAGAGTAAAATTAACCTTTATTTAACTAGGCAAGTCAGTTAAGAACACATTCTTATTTACAATGACAGTCTACCGGGGAACAGTGAGTTACCTGCCTTGTTCAGGTGCAGAGGGACAGATTTTTACCTTGTCAGCTAAGGGATTTGATCCAGCAACCTTTTGGTTACTGGCCCAACGCTCCAACCACTAGGCTACATGCCGCCCCAAATCACCTAGAAGTTAGGGTACTCAATCTAGTGGGCCACTATAGGTTTATAAATGGGCTGCACAATAGCGGTGTTGTCGCAAAGGATCCCAAGATAATTTGTTTTATCGGGTGTGTTCACGTAGCCTACGCAGTGTTGGCCTACGAGCCTATAGTGTGTGGGTGTGTTCACGTAGCCTACGCAGTGTTGGCCTACGAGCCTATAGTCATTAGAAGGATAGTTGCCATAAGGGGGAAATACTACTGTTACTAAGCACCATGGATAATGTTTCCATTATGCAAAGATTCTTTTGCAGGTGTTCCCCTTGGCTACACAGCAGCAGAACGTTGTAGCGAATTCGGAGGGCAGGCTGACAGGGACTGAATCCCAGTTCTCTTCACATTCAGTGACAGTGCCAAGAACGTTTTCTTGTTTGTGCTCATAACGTACCATTAGAAGAGTGTATGCTTATAGTCTGAAATTGCCAGGGGAGAACTTTGGTAATGTGTGTGTGTTGTGTGTGTGTGGTGTGTGTGTGTGTGTGTGTGTGTGTGCGTGTTGTGTGTTGTTGTGTGTGTGTGTGTGTGTGTGTGTGTGTGTGTGTGTACGTAAGGGTTATTAGATAATTAAGATGATACGTGTGAGTGTGCAGTGACGCCTGTTTGAACGAGTGTATTAGATAATTCGATTGATGGCCATGTGTTTGTTTTGTCCCTACCTTTTACCGCCCACACAACCCGCCCGTCTCTACCTACAGTATGTATGTAACCACAGTTCCTCCTTCTGAAAATAATCTGTGGCACAACCTCTTCCAGGTCCTAATAGGCCTACTTATAATAATAGGGTTATGTGCTAAAATAGAAAGGATTTCCTTGTTACTAAAGCCAATTCTAAAGTATAGTTTCACCAGGTCATCTAACTCAGGTATTTCAACTGTGGAGAGGGTGAGAGACATGGATTTAACCATATCCCCCACGTTAACCTTGAAATGTAATTGCAATTTTATTCTCTAAATGTTGATTTTCTCTAAATTAAATTGAGTTTATTCTTGAAATATTGCCACTTTTTTACCACCACCCATCACAGTTTTTTTCCTTCTCTTTACTTGCCCCTAATTCCCTTTAGTATGTATTTTGTTTTTTTCATCAACATATCAAAAGGTAAGAGGTCACAAGATTAACCAATCAGGTAATTAATAATAGTCATTAGACCAATCTATTACACTCCTTCCCCTTAAAGCTACAATATGTAACTTTTTGGGCGACCCTTACCAAATGCATAGATGTGAGTTATAGATCTGTCATTCTCGTTGAAAGCAAGTATAAGAAGAGGCAAATCTGTTCTATGTGCAATATTTCTATGCTTCCTGTTCTTAAGTTTTGTTTTTGTGTCTTTTACTTCCGGTTTTGTACACCAGCTTCAACCAGCAGAAAAATATATATTTTTGGTTATTGAAAATAAAATGTCCCATCGGGTTCAATGGTACAATGCTTCTCCACATTATACATTGCGTGTTTTTACCAGGAGACAAAGGGCTGTGAGATATGGGTTTAATTCTGGGCACATGAAAGATGGGATGTATACGAAGGGAACGGCGCAACAGAAGACGAACAGCAGAGGGGCTAATGATTTTGAAGATGGGAGAGTTGGCGGGATTCCACACAGAGGGGCAGAACCCGGGTGGAAAGCCATACCTCCTGCCCGAGACGATACCGGGGAGCCAGGGTCCAGTGGTGATCTGCTTGTCGTCGATACCTGGAGATGGTCTTGAGGAGGGCTGACCAGGCTCTCCTCCAGATACAACGACAGCGGTGAACAAATATCTGGGAAGAAGGTATTCCGACCTTTTCTTTCTGCTCAGGGAAGAGCGGAGGCTGATACCCTAGGGAACACTAAAACAGTGATAGACCCCTGGCAGAGCAGGGAAGGGTGTTGTGGGCGTATTCGACCCACACAAGCTGCTGGCTCCCGGTGGTGGGGTTGACGGAGACCAGGCAGCGCAGGGTAGTCTCAAGGTCCTGGTTGGCTCACTCCGACTGGCTGTTGGACTGGGGGTGGAACCCAGAGGACAGGCTGGTCGACGACCCAATGAGGGTGCAGAACGCCTTTCAGAACCATGTCAATGGGCGGTCCATGGATTCAGAAGACATGCTGCACCATGAGCTGGGCCGTCTCCTTGGCAGAGGGTAGCTTGGGGAGAGGAATTAAGTGGGCGGCTCTGGAAAACCGATCCACAACGGTAAGGATGGCAGTGTTGCCATCAGGCGGAGGGAGACCCGTGACAAAGTCCAGGGAGATGTGAGACCAGAGATGGTGAGGGACAGGCAGAGGTTGGAGGAGACCAGCCGGAGCTTGCCGAGGAATCTTATTCTGCAAGTGGCAACAAAAAAGTGTTGTCGCACAAAAGCCAGGGTCCACCGAGAGCCCGGGTAGCAGGCAAGCCTGGAGGAGTGGGCCCACTCCAGGACTATGGAGCGGACCGCATCAGGCATGAACATCCGGTTATCTTGCCCCCCCCCCCCCGCTGCGCCTCCCGAACCGGCTTCCCTATTTCCCAGCAGAGTGCCGTCGACAGGTACGAGGTGAGAAGGATGGTCTCAGGTTCTGGGGTAGTAGTCGTGGGGCAATAGCGGCGTGACAGCGCATCTGTCTTGACATTGTTGGATCCCGGCCAGTAGGAAAGGGAGAAGTTGAACCGGGTGAGGCGCTTGGCGGTGCGGATATATTCCAGGTTCTTGTGGTCGGTCCACACGATGAATGGATGTTCCGCCCCCTTCAGCCAGTGCCTCCACTCCTCCAACAGATGGATCCCGGGAAGGTGAGAGCGGTGGTGGATTGGCCCTGGACTTGAGGTCCAGGGCAGACCGCTGGTACAGGACAGACCCCACTTCAACTTCAGCCTCCACCACAAACTGGCGGTACGGGTCAGGATGAACCAAGATGGGAGCTGTGGTGAAGCGGTGGCGACACATGAACGGAACCTTGGGAGAGGTAAGTGCAGAAAGCGGCGAAGCCAGGGTGCTGTAGCCCGGTGATAAAAGTTGCTGAAACCCAGGAACCGCTGCAGCTGTACTCTGGACGTAGACAGGGGCCAATCCACCACCGCTCTCACCTTCCTGGGATCCATCTGTACGCTCCCTGCAGCGATGATGTAAACCTGAAAGAGGATGTTGGAGCGATGGAATTCACACTTCTCTGCTTTTACAAAAATGTAGTTCTCCAGGAGGCGTTGGAGAACCTGTCGGACATGGAGCACGTGTTCTTGGGTGGAGCGGGAGAAGATGTGGATGTCATCGAGGTAGATGAAGATGAACCGGTTCAACATGTCACAGAGAACATCATTATCCAGAGCCTGGAACACAGCAGGGGCATTGGTAAGGCCAAGTGCATGACCAGGTACTCATAGTGGCCGCGTTGAAGGCAGTCTTCCACTCGGCCCCTTCCCGTATCCGCACCAGGTGGTAGGTGTTCCATAGGTCCAGCTTGGAGAACACGGAGGTCCCCTGGAGCGTCTCGAAGGCCGAGGAGATGAGAATTAGCGTGTAGCGGTTCCACACGTGATGTCGTTGAGACCACCGTAGTCGATGCACGGGCGCAGGGTTTTGTCCTTCTCCACAAACAAAACCGCCGGTGGGGGAGGCAGAAATATGGATGAACCCAGCAGCTAGGGAGTCCTCAATGTAGGTCTCCATATCCTTGGTCTCCGGAAACGACAGAGAGTACATTCATCCCAAGGGCGGAGTGGTGCCTGGGAGAAGATCAATCCCGCAGTCATATAGACGGTGCGGCGACAGAAAAGTGGCCCGGCTTTACTGAACACCCCCCGGAGGTCCTGGTACTAAACGGGAACGGTGGAGAGGTCCGGGGCAACTTCCGAGGGCCCCAGGAAGACATCCCAGGACAGACTGTGCTGACTTCAGGCAATGGGCGTGGCAGAACGGGATCCAGCCCATGATGGCACCGGCAGACCACTCAATGAGGGGATTGAGTCGCTGGAGCCATTAGAATCCCAATACCATGAGAATCTGAGGAGACTTAATGAGCAGGAACTGGATCGTCTCGCTGTAGTTCCCTGACACACGTAGGTTCATGGGGGATGGTATTTGTATTTATTTATTTTTATTTCACCTTTATTTAACCAGGTAGGCTAGTTGAGAACAAGTTCTCATTTACAACTGCAACCTGGCCAAGATAAAGCAAAGCAGTGCGACACAAACAACACAGAGTTACACATGGAATAAACAAACGTACAGTCAATAATACAATAGAAAAAGTCTATATACAGTGTGTGCAAATGAGGTAGGACAAGGGAGGTAAGGCAATAAATAGGCTGTAGTGGCAAAATAATTACATTATGGCAATTAAACACTGGAGTGATAGATGAAAGAGATTCTTGAATGTTTTTTTTATGATAAGATTTAAGTACAGACACTGTGCAAGTACAGACACTGTGGTGCAAAGGAGCAGAATAAATAAAATAAATAACAGTATGGGGATGAGGTAGTTGGGTGGGCTTTTTACAGATGGGCTATGTACAGGTGCAGTGATATGTGAGCTGCTCTGACAGCTGGTGCTTGACATTAGTGAGGGAGATATGAGTCTCCAGCTTCAGTGATTTTTGCAGTTCGTTACAGTCATTGGCAGCAGAGAACTGGAAGGAGAGGTGGCCAAAGGAAGAATTGGCTTTGGGGGTGACCAGTGAAATATACCTGCTGGAGCGCGTGCTATGCTGCTGCTATGGTGACCAGTGAGCTGAGATAAGGCGGGGCTTTACCTAGCAAAGACTTGTAGATGACCTGGAGCCAGTGGGTTTGGCGACGAATATGAAGCGGGGGCCAACCAACGAGAGCAAACAGGTCGCAGTGGTGGGTAGTATATGGGGCTTTGGTGACAAAAACGGATGGCACTGTGATAGACTGCATCCAATTTGCTGAGTAGAGTGTTGGAGGCTATTTTGTAAATGACATCACCGAAATCAAGGATCGGTAGGAGAGTCAGTTTTACGAGGGTCTGTTTGGCAGCATGAGTGAAGGATGCTTTGTTGTGAAATAGGAAGCCAATTCTAGAATTTATTTTGGATTGGAGATGTTTAATGTGAGTCTGGAAGGAGAGTTTACCGTCTAACCAGACACCTAGGTATTTGTAGATGTCCACATATTCTAAGTCAGAACCGGGCAGTTGCGGGCAGCAATCGGTTGAAGAGCATGCATTTAGTTTTACTAGCGTTTAAGAGCAGTTGGAGGCCACGGAAGGAGTGTTGTATGGCATTGAAGCTCGTCTGGATGTTAGTTAACACAGTGTCCAAAGAAGGGCCAGATGAATACAATGTGGGAGCCTTGCCGAAGCTGAAGTAACTTCCGGGCAGCCTCTTTCTCAGACAATGGAGCATCGTAAACCTTCTTCACCTCTGCCACAAACTCCTCCAGACTGGAGCATACAGAGCTGGTCCGACTGTTGTTCCCCAACTGCCGTGATGAGGTACGCTATCTTAGAGCGGTCCATCGAAGCGCTCTGGGGGAGGTAAGCGGGGTTCCCGGGAAACCGGGGTGACGGCGCTGCTAACAGCCGGGTTACTGAGGAGCTGGGAGGTTGCCGTCGTGGTATGCTGCATAGTAGACAACCCACGGAATTACTACAGCAATGTGTTCAATGCTTGGTCGTGACATTCGGCCAAGGTCTGGAACCCTTCCATAAGACCACGAAGCAACTCCTCGTGCCTTCCAATGGTGGCTCCTTGGGAAGATAGGGTGTTGTGGAGCTGGTCCGAGTCTGCTGGGTCAGTCATGGCCATTTCGTACTATCACGTTTCAGGTATGACCCAGATGCAGACAGTGTCGAAGAAACAAAAGGTTATTTCTAAAACAGAGGCAGGCAAACGACAGGTCAAAGGTAGGCAGGGGTCAATAATCCAGAGAGCGTGATAAGGGTCCAGAACGGCAGGCAGGGGTCAATATTCCAGTAAGGTGGGGTAAGGTACAGAATGGCAGGCAGGCTCAGGGCAGGCAGAACGGTCAGACCCGGAAGGACTAGGAAACAGGAGCAAGAAACAGGCAAGAGCTGGGGAACAAACGCTGGTAGGTTTCATGAACAAAACGAACTAGCAACAGACAAACAGAGAACACAGGTATATATACACAGGGGATAATGGGGAAGATGGGCGACACCTGGAGGGGGGTGGAGACAATCACAAAGACAGGTGAAACAGATCAGGGTGTGACAGTTTTGTCACATAAACTGAAATTAGACCAACTATTTGAATTTCAGCAACCAGGAAATTGCGGAGTGATTTCTGCATATTGCACTTTTAAGATTTTACCCTGTAACATCTCAAAAATAACATTCTAGCCATTTCAACAATTGTAAGCTAAGCCCCCTTCTTTTGAACATAAATCAACAAATGTCAACAGTTTAGATTTTTGTTTATTTTTTTCAATAAACTTCAACAACTGAACTAAGACTGTCTCTTTCTTTTCCATTGGACTTTTTATATTTTTAGTCCAGTTTTTATTTTTTAGTCTTTGAACTCCACAGTCTCTTTTGTTTTTGTTTATTTACTGGTCATGCCTTTTAGGAACCATACAACTCTTTTCAGGGTACCTGCGCTCTGGCTGCCTTGTGGCACTCTGAGTTCACTGTAGCTGGAGTTGATAGGTTTCCAGTTTCCAGTGCTGGCTAAACAACTTGACTTGGGCTGAGGTTGCTTTCTGGGAACGTTGGTGAGTGGTCAGGAATGGAGTTGTCTGTTGGATATCGTGGGATGCCAGTTCTCTGTCCTCAGGTAAGTAGTCCTGTTGCACTTTTCCAAGGCAACATGTGGTCCACATGAACAGTGCGTTTTCTCGGTCCGTCCTAAATGTGGTAAGTCACAGTTCCCAGTCTCCAGATTACTGTCGCCTGTATGCATTTCTCTTTCCCTCTGAAGTTTTAACCTAGCACTTGTTCTTCAACCTTGCAAGGTTCAACCGTGCAAGTTTAGTCCACCATGGCCATGGCAGTCACATTTTGTTTTCTGCACTAGCACTTTAACCCTTGTGTAGTGTTAACATTATGTGTACTCCCCTTGTCCTAAGGGTCCCCCCAAAAATGTTGTTGTATTTTTCACCCCTTTCTTTCTCCCGCTACAACTCCCGTACAGACTCCGGAACCTGACAGCCAGCCGCACCAATGTGCACGCAACCTGGTCAGCAAGCATTGCACCCAGCCCGCCACAGGAGTCACTAGTGTACGATGAGACAAGGATATCCTTGCCAGCCAAACCCTCCCAAACCCGGACGACGCAGAACCAGTTGTGCGCCGCCCAATGGGCCTGCCGGTCGTGGCCGGCTGCGACAGACTTGAACCCAGAATCTCTGGTGGAACAGCTAGCGCTGCGATGCAGTGCCTTAGACTTGCACCACCCAGGAGGTTCAGGCTTGTTCTTTCTAACTGTGTCAACCATGGTGATTCTTCTCTTTCAGGAGCTGCTGGCTGAGTTCAACAGTAGCACACATAATCTCAATTTCTCATTGTGTGTGTGTGTGTGTGTGTGTGTGTGTGTGTGTGTGTGTGTGTGTGTGTGTGTGTGTGTGTGTGTGTGTGTGTGTGTGTGTGGTGTGTGTGTTGTGTGTGTGTGTGTGTGGTGTGTGTGTGTGTGTGTGTTCTGTGGTGTGTAAATTATTTTAATAACTGCCGGGTCAAAAATGACCCTAAGACAATCTTTGTACCCTGGTGGTGTACAGCTTTCATGGAAATATGAACAAGGGTGATGTTTCACTTTTTCCAATGTTGGGGTCACTCTAGGAAAAGTAATACAATTTCAAGTTGAAAAAAATATAATTTAGGAGGTTTTCTCTGCTGTTAAACATAGTGGCAAATCATTTTTACCCTTAAGACAACACAAGGGTTAACATAACCTGGCAAAGGGATTTTCTCACCCGAGTAGGTAGTAGCTGTAACTGTTTTTTCGTTAGTGGCAGTTGAGACAGAGCCTCCTGGTAACACACTTCTGAGACCAGAGAAGACAGCGGCCTCTTAGTGTCTAACTGCATGTCCAAGTCCTTTCCATCTAGTGACATTCACTGTAATGCCCTTTTTCCCATTGGAGGTAGTGTAAACTGTATACCCCAAAACAGCTTGAATTCAGTAGTTTCAACATACTGCGTCCATCCAGCCTCTGCGTTTCCTACATGCAGCAGGCTTAGTGTCCAACTTTAGAACAGACACAGCATTTCTCATTTTTGAATCTGCAGTCACAAGCAGAATGTTTCCATTGCCCCTGTAGCATGGTTGCTGACCAGCATTCTCTTGCTTTGTGTCATTTTTCTGATACTGTTTCTCTCCAGTGTCATTTCTGCCCTTGAACTGTCATCCTCTCCTGGGAAATGTTTTTAGCATTTTTGTTCACTGCATTTTCTGTTTGAGCATTTTTTTGCTGTCCTTGAAAATTCCTCGGTGTTCTTGGAAGTTAACTCAATTGACCTGACCCCTCCTGTCTCAGCCTCCAGTATTTATGCTTGGCAATAGTTCCTGTGTCGGGGGGCTAGGGTCAGTCTGTTATATCTGGAGTATTTCTCCTGTCTTATCCAGTGTCCTGTGTGAATTTAAGTATGATCTCTCTAATTCTCTCTCTTTTTCTCCCTCTTTCTCGCTCTTTCTCTCGGAGGACCTGAGCCCTAGGACCATGCTTCAGTACTACCTGGCCTGATGACTCCTTGCTGTCCCCAGTCCACCTGGTCGTGCTGCTGCTCCAGTTTCAACTGTTCTGCCTGCGGAGGTCGAAAGGAGGGTGAGTGTAACGGATGTGAAATGGCTAGCTAGTTAGCGGTGGTGCGTGCTAATAGCGTGCAGAGGGTCCTTAGTTTGCGGTCTGGGCGAGGGGACGGACTAAAGTTATACTGTTACAACTGCTTTATCAGACTCCGCCAACCCTGATGTCCTAGCCGTGTCCGTATCCTGGCTTAGGAAGGCCACCAACAATTCTGAAATTTCCATCCCCAATTACAACATTTTCCATCAAGATAGAACTGCTAAAGGGGGTGGAGTTGCAATCTACTGTAGAGATAGCCTGCAGAGTTCTGTCATGCTATCCAAGTCTATGCCAAAACAGTTCGAGCTACTACTTTTAAAAATCCATCTCTCCAGAAATAAGTCTTGCACTGTTGACGCTTTTTATAGACACCCCCTCAGCTCCCAGCTGTGCCCTGGACACCATATGTGAATTGATTGCCCCCCATCTATCGTCAACTGGGATATGCTTAACACCCCGGTCGTCCTACAATCTAAGCTAGATGCCCTCAATGGAAGGATATTGACCTCATCCTGTCAGTAGAGGATGCCTGGTTGTTTTTCAAAAGTGCCTTCCTCACCATCTTAAATAAGCATGCCCCTTTCAAAAAATGTAGAACTAAGAACAGATATAGCCCTTGGTTCACTCCAGATTTGACTGCCCTTGACCAGCACAAAAACATCCTGTGGCGTACTGCACTAGCTTTGAATAGTCCTCGCGATATGCAACATTTCAGGGAAGTCAGGAACCAATAAACACAGTCAGTTAGGAAAGCAAAGGCTAGCTTTTTCAAATAGAACTTTGCATCCTGCAGCAACAATTCCCAAAAGTTTTGGGACACTTAAGTCCATGGAGAATAAGAGCACCTCCTCTCAGCTGACCACTGCACTGAGGCTAGGAAACACTGTCACCACCAATAAATGCACTATAATCAAGAATTTCAATAAGCATTTCTCTACGGCTGGCCACGCTTTCCACCTGGCTACCCCAACCCCGGCCAACAGCTCTGCACCTCCCGCAGCAACTGGCCCAAGCCTCCCCCAGCTTCTCCACCCAAATCCAGACAGCTGATGTCCTGAAAGAGCTGCAGAATCTGGATCCCTACAAATCAGCTGGGCTAGACAATCTGGACCCTTCCTAAAATGATCTGCCGCCATTGTCACAACCCCTATTACTAGTCTGTTCAACCTCTCTTTCGTATCGTCTGAGATTCCTAAAGATTGGAAAGCGGCCGCGGTCATCCCCCTCTTCAAAGAGGGAGACACTCTAGACCCAAACTGTTACAGACCTATATCCATCCTGCCCTGCCTTTCTAAAGTCTTCGAAAGCCAAGTGAAAAACAGATCACCGACCATCTCGAATCCCACCGTACCTTCTCCGTTATGCAATCTGGTTTCCGAGCTGGTCACGGGTGCACCGCAGCCACGCTCAAGGTCCTAAATGATATCATAACCACCATCGATAAAAAAACAGTACTATGCAGCTGTCTTCATCGACCTGGCCAAGGCTTTCAACTCTGTCAATCACCGTATTCTTATCGGCAGACTCAACAGCCTTGGTTTCTCTAATGACTGCCTCACCTGGTTCACTAACTACATCTCAGATAGAGTTCAGTGTGTCAAATCGGAGGGCCTGTTGTCAAGACCTCTGGCAGTCTCTATGGGGGTGCCACGGGGTTCAATTCTCGGGCCGACTCTATTCTCTGTGTATATCAATGATGTCGCTCTTGCTGCTGGTGATTCTTTGATCCACCTCTACGCAGACGACACCATTCTGTATACATATGGCCCTTCTTTGGATACTGTGTTAACAAACCTCCAAACGAGCTTCAATGCCATACAACATTCCTTCCGTGGCATCCAACTGCTCTTAAACGCTAGTAAAACTAAATGCATGCTATTCAACTGATTGCTGCCCGACTAGCATCACTACTCTGGACAGTTCTGACTTAGAATATGTGGACAACTATAAATACCTAGGTGTCTGGTTAGACTGTAAACTCTCCTTCCAGACTCATAGTAACATCTCCAATCCAAAATTAAATCTAGAATCGGCTTCTATTTCGCAACAAAGCCTCATTCACTCATGCTGCCAAACATACCCTGGTAAAACTAACTATCCTGCCAATCCTTGACTTCGGCAATGTCATTTACAAAATAGCTTCCAACACTCTACTCAGCAAATTGGACGCAGTCTATCACAGTGCCATCCGTTTTATCACCAAAGCCCCATATACTACCCACCATAGCGACCTGTATTAATTACATTTTAAAAATTATGCTACAAACTTGGCACACCTGTATTGGGGAGTTTCTCCCATTCTTCTCTGCAGATCCTCACAAGCTCTGTCAGGTTGGATGGGCAGCGTCGCTGTACAGCTATTTTCAGGTCTCTGCAGAGATGTTAGATCGGGTTAAAGTTCGGGCTCTGGCTGGGCCACTCAAGGACTTTCAGAGACTTGTCCCGAAGCCACTCCTGCTTCACGGAGATGGTTGTCCTCCCTTCTCCATAGAGGAACTCTGGAGCTCTGTCAGAGTGACCATCAGGTTCCTGTTCACTTCTCTGACCAAGACCCTTCTCACCCGATTGCTCAGTTTGGCTGGGCGGCCATTTTCATGAAGAGTCTTGGTGGTTCCAAACTTCTTCCATTTAAGAATGATGGAGGCCACTGTGTTATTTGGGACCTTCAATGCTGCAGCCATTTTTTTGTACCCATCCCCAGATCTGTGCCTCAACACAATCCTGTCTCGGAGCTCTACAGACAATTATTTCGACCTCATGGCTTGGTTTTTGCTCTGTCAACTGTGGGATCTTATATAGACAGGTTTGTGCCTTTCCAAATCATGTCCAATCAATTGAATTTACCACAGGTGGACTCCAATCAAGTTACAGAAACATCTCAAGGATGATCAATGGAAACAGGATGCACCTGAGCTCAATTTTGAGTCTCATAGCAAAGGGTCTGAATACTTATGTTAATCTAATATTTCTGTTTTTCATTTTCAATGCAAATGTCTAAAAACATGTTTTCGCTTTGTCATTATTGGGTATTGTGTGTAGATTGATGAGGAAAATGCTGTAGCGTAACAAAATGTGGGAAAAGGAAGGAGTTTGAATACTTTGCGAATGCACTGTTGCTGCTTCACTGTTTATCACATATCCTGATGACTAGTCAACTTACCCCGTGACTACAGCGCCTTCAGTAAGTATTCATACCCCATGACTTGTTCCACATTTTCAAAGTATTACAGCCTGAATTCAAAATGGATTAAATCTACTTTTTTTCTCACACATACTTTTTTTCTCACACAATACCCCATAACGACGAAATGAAAACACATTTTTTGAAATTGTTGCACATTTATAAAAAATGTAATACAGAAGAAATGTACATACGTTTTCACACCCCTGAGGCAATATTTTGTAGAAGCACCTTTGGCAGCAATTACAGATCCATTTTCAGTTTTCTCCTATCACAGCCAATAATCACTGTAACTGTTTTAATGTTACCATTGACCCATTGTGAAATCCCTGAGCGGTTTCCTTCCTCTCCGACACCTGTGTTAGGAAGGACCCCCTTCCTATTATAGGCCAATATAATATCTTCCACAATCCAATGTGAAAACCATTGACAGGAGAGGGGCCTCCCCTCGCAGGGAGGTGCCCAGGACACAGAGTTGGTCGCTCTTGCACAAATCTCACGTTCTATCCAAGTATTTGTGCAACGTGCATACTGGACATAAACGATGGAAACGCTTTTCTTCCGTAAAAGGGAAGGGCCGTAGGTGGAAAGCAGCAAGCTCCAGGGCGATACAATTGTAATTGCTGCTGACCTTAGGCATGAAGGCGGGATTGTGCGACAAGGAAACCTTGAAAAAACCCTGGACAAACTGTAGGCATGAATGCTGAACTGACAATGAATGCAGCTCACTCATTTTCGCGGGGACGTAAGTGCGACCAGTAAAGCACTCTTAACGGATATATATTTAATCTCTACATTTTCCAGTGGCTCAAAAGGCTGCTGTGAAATAGCCTCAAGCACAATAGACAAATCCCAAGATGAGACTAAAGGCTTGAAAACTGGACCTAAGCAACTCAGCAACTCACCATGAAGGGGGTCTTCATGAAACAACATAACAAGGGGTGTAAAAAGCCTTCCCTCTGTTCATCAGGTCCTACAAAAAGCAAAGAACCTCTGATACAGAGCATTGGTAAGGAATAATCTGTTTTTGGTCACACCACTTCTCAAAAATCCACCACTTGATTCCATACAGTGAGCATGTAGAAGGAGCCCTGGCACTCTGGATAGTCTCAATGACTCCAAGAGGCATGCCTGTCACATCCAAATTGAACTTTTCACGGACCAGGCCCAGAGGGCCATAGTTTCTGGGTAAGGGTGGAAAGTATGTCTGTTTGCTTTGGTCAGAAGATACCTGAGTAACGGGAGTTGCCAGGGTTTGTCATACAGCAGGATAATGATCTCTGCTGTCCAGAGCTTGCCTGGCAATCGGGGGGATTAGCTGGGTTTTCAATACATTGTGCAGATAGGAATAAAGAACTCTCTGTGAAGAAGAAAGGCGGAGCTGTATGTTTCATGATGAACTTTCATGGTGTTATTGTGATAACGTACAGGAACTCAAGTGCTTTTGTTCACCCAACCTAGAATACTTCACAATCAAATGCCGACCGCATTACCTCCCTAGAGAATTTTCTTTGGTTATCGTCACAGCCGTGCACATTCTCCCTCAAACCGATACCACGATGGCTCTCAAGGAACTACACTGGACCTTGTGCAAACTGGAAACTGCATATCCTGAGGCCACATTATTTATAGCTGGGGACTTTAAACCTCTTAGGGATTGCGGACCGCTAGCGGTCCACCTGCGACAACATCCGGTGAAATTGCAGAGCGCCAAATTCAAAATAAGAAAATCGAAATATCAAACATTCATGAACATACAAGTGTCTTACATCATTTAAAAGCTTAACTTCTTGTTAATCCAACCGCATTGTCAGATTTCAAAAAGGCTTATCTGAGGACAGCGCACCACATCAAAATACTTTTTCAACCAGCACCGGCTTCACAAAAATCACAAATAGCGATAAAACATATCACTTACCTATGAAGATCTTCCTCTGTTTGCAATCCCAAGGGTCCCAGCGACACAATCAATGTTTGTTGTGTTCGATAAAGTCCTTCTTTATATCCAAAAACTCTGTTTAGTTGGCGCCATTGGTTTCAGTAATCCACTCCTTCAACATGCATACAAAGGAATCCAAAAAGCTACTGGTAAACTTAGTCCAAACAAGTCAAACAACGTTTCTAATCAATCCTCACCTACCCTAATATGTAAATAAACAATCATATTTCAGATGGAAAGAACGGTGTTCAATAGAAAAGGAAAATAACGAAGAGCGCGCCCTCGTTCACTCGCGCCAAAAGTCTCCCTGTCCTGATGAGAACACCTTGGATGAACTACAACTACTTGTTCATTTTTCAAGAAACAAGCCCAAAACCCTTTCTAAAGACTGTTGACATCTAGTGGAAGCCATAGGAACTGCAATCTGGGTCCTTTTTTTGTATATCCCATAGGCTAGCATTGAAAAGGCCTGTGACCTCAAAAAAAACAATTTCCGGATGGATTTTCCTCGGGTTTCTGCCTGCCATATCAGTTCTGTTATACTCACAGACATTATTTTTTAACAGTTTTAGAAACATCAGAGTGTTTTCTATCCAATGCTACCAAGTATATGTATATCCTAGCTTCTGGGCCTGAGTAACAGGAAGTTTACTTTGGGCACGTGTAAGGTACTGGGTGTCGTGAGTGTGAAGTCAGGCGCAGGAAAACAGAGAGTTCAATATAGTGCTCCTTTAATGCGCACACGGTGAACCACGGCCACCCCACTAAACACTGGGTGCTCAAAACAAACTGCCCCAGACACGGGGAACGAAAACAGTCCAGCACTATACACGAACATAAACCAACACGTTCGTCTGTATCAAACACCAGGCTTACAATAATCAATCCCGCACAAAGAAACGGGCGGGCCGGCTGACTAATAAAGCTCAACTAATTACAACAAACTCAAAACAGGTGTAATCAATAAACACATAAGGAGGGGGAGAAAGGCCGGCAGCTAGTAGGCCGGCGACGACGACCGCCGAGCGCCACCCGAATGGGAAGGGGAGCCGGCTTCGGTCGGAGTCGTGACAGCACGTCAGTCATCCGGAAATGCAGGATGCTGCCCCTAGCCCAAAGAGGGTAATAACGCAAATCTGAGGAAAACGCTACCGAAGTCTTCACATCGCCTGCAGCTCTAGTGCTTCAAAAATGATCTACCATTGTTTCTCCTCCTTCCAGGATGGCTACAAGGCCCTCCTCCAACCTCTCTTCGGAAAATCAGATCACGACTCCATTTTGCTCCTCCCTTCCTATTAGCAGAAACTCAAACAAGAAGTACCTGTGCAAAGGTCTATTCAACGCTAGTCTGACCAATCGGACTGGGACATGTTCCGGGATACCTCTGAGAATAACATTGACGTATACACTGACACGGTGACTGAGTTTATCAGGAAGTGTATAAGGAATGTTGTTTCCACTGTGACGATTAAAACCTATCCAAACCAGAAAACATGGATAGAAGGCAGCATTCGCGCAAAGCTGAAAGGGCAAACCACCACATTTAACCATGGCAAGGTGACTGGGAATATGATTGAATACAAACAGTCCAGTTATTCTGGGTTCGAGTCCAGGCTCTGTCACAGCCGGCAGCGACCGGGAGACCCATGGGGCGGCGTACAATTGGCCCAGCGTCGTCCGGGTTAGGGGAGGGTTTGGCCGGCAGGGATGTCCTTGTCCCATCGCGCACTAGCGACTCCTGTGGCGGGCCGGTGCAGTGCACGCTGACACAGTCACCAGGTGTGCGGTGTTTCCTCCAACACATTGGTGCGGCTGGCATTGTGTCAAGAAGCACTGTGGCTTGGTTGGGTTGTGTTTTGGAGGACGTACGGTTATCGACCTTCGCCTCCCCCGAGTCAGTACGGAAGTTGCCGCGATGAGACAAGACTCTAACTACCAATTGGATACCACGAAATTGGGGAGAAAAAGGGGTGTTAAAAAAAAGAATGATGGGGACCTTCAATGCTACAGAAATGTTTTGGTACCCTTCCCCAGATCTGTGCCTCGACAAAATCCTGTCTCAGAGCTCTACAGACAATTCCTTCGACCTCATGGCTTGGTTTCTGCTCTGACATGCACTGTCATCTGTGGGACCTTATATAGACAGGTGTGTGGCTTTCCAAATCATGTCCAATCAATTGTATTTATCACAGGTGGACTCCAATCAAGTTGTTTAAACATCTCAAGGATGATCAATGGAAACAGCTCAATTTCAAGTCTAATAGCAAAGGGTCTGGATATTTTTGTAAGTAAGGTTTTTCAGTTTCAAATACTTATTTTCCACCATAATTTGCAAATAAATTCATTAAAAATCCTACAATGTGATTTTCTGGATTTTTTTCCCTCATTTTGTCTGTCATAGTTGAAGTGTACCTATGATGAAAATTACAGGCCTCTCTCATCTTTTTAAGTGGGAGAACTTGCACAATTGGTGGCTGACTAAATACTTTTTGCCCCACTGTATGAATCAGCAACTACAGCTAATGAAGTCACTGAAACCCTTAACAAAGAGTTGCAATCTGTTTTGGAATGGGTGGCCAGTAATAAACTGGTCCTGAACATCTCTAAAACTAAGAGTATTGTATTTGGTACAAATCATTCCTTATTAAGTGCTAGACCTCAGCTGAATCTGGTAATGAATGGTGTGGCTGTTGAACAAGTTGAGGAGACTAAATTACTTATCGTTACCTTAGATTGTAAACTGTCATGGTCAAAACATATAGATTCAATGGTTGCAAAGATGGGGAGAGGTCTAGCTGTAATAAAGAGATGCTCTGCTTTTTTGACACCACACTCCAAAAAGAAAGTTCTGCAGGCTCTAGTTTTGTCTAATCTTGATTATTGTCCAGTCATGTGGTCCAGTGCGGCAAGGAAAGACCTAGTTAAGCTGCAGCTGGCCCAGAACAGAGCGGCATGTTTAGTTCTTAATTGTAATTAAGAACAAAGTGCTAATATCAGAGGGCTAATATAAATACTATGCATGCTAGTCTCTCTTGACTAAGAGTTGAGGAGAGACTGACTGCATCACTCTTTTAATAAGAAACATGAATGTGTTGAAAATCCCAAATTGTTTGCATAGTCAACTTACACACAGCTCTGACACACACACTTATCCCACCAAACATGCCACCAGATGTCTTTTCATAGTCCCCAAATCCAGAACAAATTCAAGAAAATGTACAGTATTATATAGAGCCATTATTGTATGGAACTCCGTTCCATCTCATATTGCTCAAATAACAACGCCTCTCCCCTATTTGACCTAGATAGTTTGTGTGTATGCATTGATATGTAGACTACGTGTGCCTTTTTAAAAATGTATGTAGTTCTGTCCTTGAGCTGTTCTTATCTAATGATGTCCTGTATTATGTCATTCTGTATTATGTTTCATGTTTTGTGTGGACTCCAGGAAGAGTAGCTGCTGCTTTTGCAACAGCTAATAGGGATCCTAATAAAATACCAAATACCAAATACCAAAACGGACAGATTTTTATGGGGATTGTTTTATTATGCCAATTGATTTCCACAGGAGCGCAGACATCAACCTTAGGGGTTTTTAACAAGTCACATAATAAGTTGCATAGACTCTCTGTGTGCAATAATAGCGTTTAACATGATTTTTGAATGACTCTTCAGGGATTTCACCATGAGGTCAATGGTGACTTTAAAACAGTTACAAAGTTTAATGGCTGTGATAGAAGAAAACTGAGGATGGATCAACAACAAATCAAATCACATTTATTTATATAGCCCTTCTTACATCAGCTGATATTCACAAGTTGTGTACAGGACACCCGCCTACAACCCCACACAGCGACATGCAGGCTGTGTAGAAGAACACGTGGCTAGGAAAAACTCCCTAGAAGACCAAAACCTAGGGCCTAGAGAGGAACAGGCTATGAGGGGTCGGCAGTCCCTTCTGGCTGTGGCGGTGGAGATTATCAACAGAACTGGCCAAGATGTTCAAATTTTCATAAATGACCAGCATGGTCAAATAATAGTAATCACGTGAACAGGTCAGGGTTCCATGCGCGGCAGAACAGTTGAAATGGCAGCCAGCACGGCCAGGTGACTGGGAACAAGGAGTCATCATGCCAGTATCTGAGGCATGGTCTAGGGCTCAGGTCCTCCAAGAGGAGAAAGAAAGAAAGAGAGAATAGGGAGCAGCTACTTAAATTCACACAGGACACCGGATAAGACAGGAGAAATACTCCAGATTTTCACTTTCAGCAGGACAATAACCTAAAAGGCAAGGGCAAATTTACACTGGAGTTGTCCAGAAGACAGTGAATGTTCGCTGGGGCCGAGTTACAGTTTTTGACTAACTGCATGAAAATCTATGGGTATGACTTGAATGGTTGTCTAGACCAATATCAACAACCAATTTACAAGCTTGAAGAATTTTGAAATAAACGTACAATCCAGATGTGCAACGCTTCTAGGACTTAGCCGAAAGACATCAGCTTTTCGCTGCCACAATTGATCTAAAATGTGATTGACTCAGAGCAGGTGAATCTTCGTAAATGATCTTCCTGCATTTCATTCATTAAATTGCAACATGGGCCTCCGGGTCGCGTGGTTCTAGGGCACTGCATCAGCTAGCTGTGCCCTAGAGTCTCTGGGTTCGCCCAGGCTCTGTCGCAGGCCGCCACCGGGGGTCGCTTGGGGCGACGCACAATTGGCCTAGCGTCGTCCGGTTGGGGGTTTGGCCGGTAGGGATATCCTTGTCTCATCGCGCTCCAGCGACTCCTGTGGCGGGCCGGGCGCAGTGCGCGCTAACCAAGGGGGGCGGGTGCACGGTGTTTCCTCCGACACATTGGTGCGGCTGGCTTCCGGGTTGGAGGCGCGCTGTGTTAAGAAGCAGTGCGGCTTGGTTGGGTTGTGCTTCGGAGGACGCATGACTTTCGACCTTCGTCTCTCGAGAGCCCGTACGGGAGTTGTAGCGATGAGACAAGATAGTAATTACTAGCGATTGGATACCACGAAAATTAGGGAGAAAAGGGGGTACAATTTAAATAAATAAAATAAAAATATATAAAAAATAAAACATTTGCAAACATTTCTAAAAACATGTTTTCACTTTGTCATTATGGGGTATTGTGTGTAGGTGGGTGAGAGAAAATATATTTTTAATTCAGGCTGTAACACAACACAATGTGGAATAAGTCAAGGGGTATGAATACTTTCTGAAGGCACTGTACCTTTGTCTTCAAACAGGCCTCCATAGTTGGTAAGACGAGCTTCGTATTACAACCTGCTAAAAGTACTGTATGATGCAGGATATGTCGTTTTAATACTAGTAGTCTAGTATGGTTCCAGTGTATGTACTCATCCTCCTGTTAAATATGCATGGCGATCCCCCGGCAGCCTCTGAGCCCTCCCACACACAGTACAGAGGAAATAGCATATCTAACAGCTAGTATCTGACGATTGAGGTGACACCGTGTACACAGCCGTTGGGCAAACACCCACGCTATGCGGTTGCCTGAGAGTGTTGCCTGATAAGAGAAAGAATCCAGCATTACATCTACATCTATTCTATTCTCTGAGTTGTCACCAAAAAGCACTTCATCTGATTGATCTTAAACCCTAGCTTGGAGAGGTGGGTTACAAGGGAAGTTGTGTCTCATACCGCTTCTCAGGGGTGTGAAAGCTGCCTCTACACATTGCTGAACTTAATCTTTTTAAAGGTTCCCAGAATGTTTCAGTAGGTTGTCATTATTGAAAGAGATTGTGATATCTCACATCTCAAAATAGCACTACTTAATGTTAGATCCCTCACTTCCAAGGCAGTTATAGTCAATGAACTAATCACTGATCATAATCTTGATATGATTGGCCTGACTGGAACATGGCTTAAGCCTGATGAAATGAGGCCTCTTCTCCTGGTTACACTAGTGACCATATCCTCCGCTCATCCCGCAAAGGCGGAGGTGTTGCGAACATTTACGATAGCAACTTTCAATTTACAAAAAAAATACTGTTTTCTTCTTTTGAGCTTCTAGTCATGAAAACTATGCAGCCTACTCAATACATTTTTATAGCTACTGTTTACAGGCCTCCTGCCTTGGTATACAGCGTTCCTCACTGAGTTCCCTGAATTCCTATCGGACCTTGTAGTCATGGCAGATAATATTCACATTTCTGGTGATTTTAATATTCACATGGAAAAGTCCACACACCCACTCCAAAAGGCTTTCGGAGTCATCATCGACTCAGTGGGTTTTGTCCAACATGTCTCCTGACCTACTCACTGCCACAGTCATACTCTGGACCTAGTTTTGTCCCGTGGAATAAATATTGTGGATCTTAATGTTTTTCCTCATAATCATGGACTATCGGACCACCAATTTTTTAAGTTTGCAATCGCAACAAATAATCTTCTTAGCCTTTCTAGGGTCGGGGGCAGTATCCTGAATTTCCGCCTGTCTGACATTCCCAAAGTAAACTGCATGTTACTCAGGCCCAGAAGCTAGGATATGCATATAGTTAGTAGAATTGGATACTAAACACGCTGAAGTTTCTAAAACTGTTAAAATAATGTTAACTGATATGGCAGGTGAAAACCCGAGGAAAATGCATCCTGATTTTATTTTTTGAGCTCTCATCAACTTCAAATGTGAAGCTATTGAAAACTATGACTTGCGCCTCCCAGATTGCAGTTCCTATGGCTTCCACTAGATGTCAACAGTCTTTATACATGGTTTCAGGCTTGCTTTTTGATAAACCAACGAGTAATAGTTGTTTATCCATGGGGAGAGGTAAGGCAAAAGTAGTCTCTTTGCGCACATGAACAAGGATATTCCTTCCCTATTGAACATACTATTCTCCGTATGAAATTATCTTTGTTTAGATATTAGACTACGTGAGGATTAATTAGAAACATCGTTTGACTTGTTTGGACGAACTTTACCAGTAACTTTTGGGACTTCTTTGTCTGCACGTTGAACGGGTGGATTACTGAACTCAATGACGCCTACTAAACTGACTTTTTGGGATATAAAGAAGGACTTTATCGAACAAAACAACCATTCATTGTGTAGCTGGAACCCTTGGGATTGTAAACAGAGGAAGATCTTCAAAGGTAAGGGATATATTTTATCGCTATTTGTGATTTTGTGACGCCTGTGCTGGTTTGAAAACATATGTTGTTGTGGGGCGCTGTCCTCTGATAATCGAATGCTATGCTTTCGCCCGTAAAGCCTATTGTAAATCGGACAACGCGGTTCGATTACCAAGATTCTAATCTAAAGAATCATGTATGACACTTGTATTTTCATGAATGTTTAATATTACGATTTTGTATTTTGAATTTGGCCAAATTCACCGGATGTTGTCGGATTTGATCCCGCTAGCAGGATCTTCGCGCTAAGAGGTTTAAACTTCTTGCAACTATAGGGGGTGCTGTTCCGCATTAGCATTTTTTGGTCTCCAAATTAAACTGTCTCGTGCTCAATTCTTGATCGTACAATATGCATATTATTGTTATTATTGGATAGAAAACACTTTCTAGTTTCTATAGCCGTTGGAATTTTGTCTCTGAGTGGTACAGAACTACTTCTACATCACTTTTCCTGACAGGGAGTCAGATTTCAGAAATTTTTACCCCTGATCTGGGATCGGTTTTAAGGTGCCAGTAGATGCTATAGAGAAACCGACACTGCCTACGTCTTCCTCTGGGTGTCAGTACGTCATCACGTTTTGAATGGATTCGATTGCGCAATCAGAGCCACTATA